>NW_026019988.1:4305777-4554082 GCF_900185275.1 Solanum verrucosum
AATGAACAGATCACGAAAAAGGATCTTAGATATTTTCTTCTCATGGATATAATTCGTCTCCGTAAATTTTTTCTAAAGAAAATGAGATAAAGAGGATAAGATAGAAACTAAAAAAAATATGACACGTACAGAATCACTAAAAACCAGGAAAATATCCAGGCTCCGGCGCATGTTAAGAAAAACAAAATAGCTTCTGACAGACATAAGACTTTCCAAATTTACATTTAGCCTAAAATAATCATAACAAGCTCTATTAATAAATTTGAAAAGCAAGTGACTATATAATATTAAATATGCTGAACGCGTTGATGAACATGTGTATTTGTTTTAATATATATGTGATTTGGGTAAGATTTCAAGATTCAGAATTTTAAACTTTAGTCATAAATTCAAATAAATTTAACTATATCGTATAAATTGAGACGGAGATATAAAAATCGATCAAAATTATTTTTAAGTACCTGGGTGAGAGTGAGGATCTGAGTTTTAACCAGCGAAGAAATAAATAAAGCTACCAGTGATTGACAGGCGCAAGTTAGCATACTCTGTCTAATCATGGCAACACTGCCTGAGCCTTTGCTTGTCTCCATCAGTACGGTACGGTACAATTACACAGACTAGCGCAGATCCCTGCATCCATCAATTCTCAGCCGTTAGATTATGACCAAACACAGAATTTCAGAAAACGATTAGACTATTCTAAGCTGCTAGTGAAGAAGACGACACCTTTTGTGCCGGAAAAATGTCATCCGTTCATCGGAGAACTTATTTTTGCCGGAAAACAGAAAAAAATGAGAAGAATTCATCACTTAACGAAGTAAACTAGAGAATTTGGCGAAATAAACTGAGCCTCAGAAGGTTTTAGAAAGAAAAATAAACTAAAGTAGAGTAAATTCAGCTAATCGGAACCGGAAAACAGAAAACAACGAGAAGAATTTATCTCGTTACGGAGCAAAAAAGAAATTTCGTGAAATCGTGATAGGAGAGCTCAACAAACTTCATCAATTGTCAAATAAACTGAACCGCACAAAATTCTACAAGGAAAAAAACAAACTGAAGTTGGAACAAATTCAGCTAATCGGAGCCGGAAAACAGAAAACAACGAGAAGAAACACCAATTTTTCTAAAGGAAAAAATTGAAGTAGATAAAATTGAGCTAATCGAAGCCGGAAAACAGAAAACAAGGAGAAGAACTCTTTCTTACAAAACTATAAACTGAACATCGGAATTTTCTAGAAGAAAAACCAGAAGTAGCTAAAATTCAGCGAATCGGAGCCGGTAAACTCACCGGAAATACAGATCGGCGTTCCGATGAAGCAGATCGGAGAGTTTTCAAAGCTATATCGTAGAGAAACTAAGATCAAAAGCAGGGTTCATTCTGGACCGTCCGATCAACATAGACCAAGCGATGGGGGTAAATATAATCAGCTTGAAGAAGGAACTCTTCGTTAGTGGTTGCTGAGAGAGAGCTGCCCGTAATCTCTCTTTACAGCCGTTACGGGCAGTCGGGCAGCGTTTTCTTCTCTAAAAATATCAGCTGCTTGATCCTGCCCGAACATTAGTACTGACAAGTGTGTGCAACTTTAGTTTACGTGTTTGATTAATTATGATGCAATAATTAGTGACTAGTGAATAATTAATTTATAATCACACAAACATATACGGAGTATAACTTACTTTAGAACATTAATTTCAAAAGTCTTTTTCTTTTTTAAACTCTATACCAAATCAAACTATATCATACAAAATGAAACATACAAAATATTAACTATAGTTAAGAGAGAAGATGAAATTTTATGGGCTTCAAATAAATTAGGTTGGGTTTATAGTGAAAAGGCCACAGATGCACAGCCCAACTGGGCATGGTCACTTTTCTATTGTTGATTTGTACTTAGGTCACCGTTTCAAGTTGGGTCATTCATAAATATTTCCAGGGAAAATTACGCTAATTAATAATTTATGGGTATTGGCGATGACTAGTATTGCCACCAAAACATATTATTAGTGGCGATTATTATAGGTATTCGCGGCGACTAGTGTTGCCACTATAACATACTATTAGTGGCGATTATTATAGGTATAGCAGCGATAAGTGTTGCCACTAAAAGATACTATTAGTGGCGACTATTATAGGTATTAGCAGCGACAAGTGTTGCCACTAAAAGATATTAATAGTGGTGACTCTTATGGGTATTCGCGGCGACTAGATTTGCCACTAAACATATTACTAGTGGCGACTATTATAGGTATTCGCAGCGACTAGTATTGCCACTAAAACATACTATTAGTGGCGGCTATTATAGGTATTGGCGGCAACTAGTGTTGCCACTAAAACATACTATTAGTGGCAACTATTATTGGTATTAGCAGCGACAAGTGTTGCAACTAAAAACAAACTATTAGTGGCGACTATTATAGATATTAGCAGCGACTTGTCTGACCACTAAAACATTCTATTAGTGGTTTTATAAGTATTAGCAGCGACTAAGGTTGCCACTAAAATGGAAGGACATACTTACCTCATTCCATTTCAACTCAACTCAACTTAATAACACTCAACTCAATTCAATTTTAAAGCAACAATAAAAATACAGTATAAAGAAAGCTTTTAAAACAATAGATAATAACTCAAAGTGTATAAAAATACAACAATAAACTCTTTACTGTTATTGAGAGATTCTCTAATTGATAACCATCACTATGAGCTACGTGATGATACAATCTTGCCACATTGCCAGATTTGTCCTATACCTTACCGGAGTAAAGGACATTCTCAATTAAATGGATCCACTAAGCTATGCTTAAAAACAATAAGGAATTATCTAAAAAATCTAATTTTTTACCCATGTTGGCATACTACTCCCAATAATATATAACTCATGCTCATATGTTTAAAAACATTCATGAGGATTTGAGATTATTTCTCAAAAGATTCTTCTAAAAGAGATAATGCTCAAAAACTCCTCATGAACTCATTTGGAAATCAACGTTTCCTCTCATTTTAAATTTAATCTGTTTGACCAATTTTTTAAAATTAGCTTATTTAAAAAAATATTTTTATGTAAAAGTTTTTTTTGAACAAGCACTTTCAGTGAGCAGCTATTTGTTTTGGCCAATTAATATTTTTGAGCAACAATATTGGATGTTTCATCAAATTTCTAAAAGGTGTTTTTGGATATATTTTCTCAAAAAATATTTCTCATACACTTTATTTTGGTAAATAAATTATTTTATTTATCAGAGCTAATGATATCTCATATTTCTATTTTGCGGAGATAATTAATTTTTATTTTAAAAAAAAATTCACAAGGCATAAGTTAGATATGCCAAAAGAAATTAAGTCAAGACATATGCCTCAAAACGTAAGTGCAGTGGTACAAGTTATGTCTAAAGATTTATTCAAAACATAAGTTTAGTGATCCAAGTTATGATCTGAGATATTTATGTTCGGTGGCACAAATTTTGCCACAAAAAAAGCATAAGTTTGATGAAAAAAGTTGTGTCCAAGACATAAGTTTAGTGAAACAAGTTATACCACAGAGCATAAGTTCAGTGACAAAAAATATACTCAAGATAAAAATTTTCTAAAATTGATTGTGCCCAATGAATTTAGGTTATAGTAAAGGGTATTTTAGCCCACATAAATAAGTAGTAAAGATAAAAATTAAAGGACAAAATTTAAAACCACCAAAAACAAAGTTAGAACAAAAATTTGTTTTTAAGTTAGGAATATTTGTATTTCTTTTTCTAAATGAAGTTTTCCCAAACTAATAGTGACATGGTCTAATATATATATATATATATATATATATATATGAAACCACATAATATATATAATACTGTATTCTTTTGAGAAAATCACACCGAATACATTCCTTTTTTTTAATCTTTTCTTAACATTTTTGGATTTTTTTAATTCATTCTTCACTCAGTTCTTAGTAGTCTTGCCAATGTCAATTATCTCTATCCATATTTTGAACTTAATGGTTAATCCATATGTCTGAAATTATATAAAATTAATTCTCAAACATGTACAACCTTTTAATTACTTGAGTTTTTGTTATGATAATTGACAAAAATAGATTATATTTATTATTGTTGTTTTATTGCTTACTATAGGGTTTAGTATGGTGGAGTTAAGCAAGTTAAAAGTAAGCTAAATATTACAAGAAAGGGAAAGAGCTATATTTAGACTATATTCCAGAATTCTTGTTTGGTCATGAAATAATTTGAAGTTGTATTTGAAATTTCGAAAAACACGAGATGTTTTCTCTTTTTACTATTATTTTATTTTCAAATATTAGTCCATTTTTTTTATTTTTTACAAAAACCATCCCATTCAATGGCCAAATACAATTGTGCCCCACCTTCAATTTAAAATTCCTAATAAAGTGAAACACAATGATTATGTGAGTTCAATTAATGTGAAATTAACAAAAAAAGAAATATTTTTCTCCAAACTGAAATTCCATTTTGGGCTACGACAATAAAAGAATTTAATTATAACATGTTTGAAATTTTCATTTTAGACGGCTATGCTCATCATAATATTTTTCTACAAACGAAAAAATCCATCAATCTTTGTCTTAAAGGAGATATTCTAAGAACAGTAAATCTTTGTCTTTATTTAATTGAGATGTTGCAAAATGAGCTTGTCACGAATCACTTTTATTTGATTGAGGTTATTTTATAAAAATAAGTTCATAAATTATGATAATTTTCTTCGCTCCATCATTAAGTAGCATGTTTGTTTCGCGTTTATTTGGTCGGTGCATTAAGTACCTAGTGGTTGCAACATATATCGATATCGAAAGCAATGGATACTAGGGGAGTGAAGAAGTTCCCCGGGCCGGGTTCAGTGTTGGATATCTTTTCTTCATACATTCTTCGCTTATAATAAAACATATTTTGAATCATATCAAATCTATATGATGCTAGATTTAGTTTTATTCCAAATGAAACTAGATATAAGGTGTGTTCAGTATCAAGGAGTATATATATATTTATTGAAAAATGAGTATTGCATGGGAGTAGCATGCAAATATATAGTAGTACATAAATGAAAAGACCGAAGTTGTAAACTACTAAATCAACCTTATCTCCATATTTCTTGAACTCGCCCTGTAATGTCACTATACGTTCATAGTGAAACCCAGCCTTCTCCAAAACCCTATGAGAAGCCTTGTTCTTCGAAATAGCACACGCGATAATCTTTACTATTTGAGGGAAGTCATTGAATATTCAAGGGATTGCCATTTTGAGTGCCTTTGTAGCAATTCCTTGCCCCCAATACTCAACTGCAATCGCGTAACCTATCTCTACAGCTTCAATATCATCCGACATGGCCGGATGAATTACCCATAGGAACCCAATGGATCGATCATCGATGCATATTGATACATGCCAAGGTTGAGGTATACACGCATCCTTGATGAAACTCAAGACTTCTTCTTTTGTGGTCAAAGTATCCCATCGGATGGTACTAGTAACACGTTTATCACCTGCC
The DNA here is from genome assembly GCF_900185275.1 of Solanum verrucosum. NCBI lineage: Eukaryota > Viridiplantae > Streptophyta > Magnoliopsida > Solanales > Solanaceae > Solanum > Solanum verrucosum. Next base: position 4,311,284 of record NW_026019988.1, read on the forward strand.
CATAACAATATATCATCAACGTCTGTTAATCTAAATGGACGCAAACTAATTCTTGACGACTCCATTGTATTGAGATCACAAAAGTTTTTGAAGCAAAAGGGCTATTTGAAGTGGAATTAATAATTAAAGAAAGGATGTGTTGTTTTGGGCTACTAATTGAGGTGTGTAATAATTTATAGATGAAATATAGGCAAAATAAACGTGGAAGAAAGAGAGAGGAGAAATTTTACATAGTAAAGTTGCCAAATTTGTCCAATTTCAATAGTTCATCGCCATGTGCCAAGTTGAAATTCTGCCAATTTCAAGTGGATGTTAATTGGACGCCTCATTTTTATCATTTTATGTGATATTTCTTTATGGATTATATTTGAGTACGTATCTTAAAATCGCTAAAAGTCATTTAACTTTATTTTATATTAATAATAAAATTATTCAATTTAGAAGTTTTCTTTTACAAAATCATTCAATCAAATTTATAATTAGAAAAAAGCTCACTTTACCTCTTTTACATTTTGAATTTGAAAAATAAATATTATGATACCTCATAACTAAGCAAGTTAGCAAAAATCTACCAAATTGCTGAGGACTAAAGATCAAAAGTATCATGATGAAGTGGAATAATTAGACATTGACACATTTCTTTTGATGAATAAATGGAAATTTGACCTTATCAATTTAACTTTTAGCAATGTTCTTTCTTTTTAAATCGTGCTTTCACACACAAAAAAAAAAAATCCATCTAAATCAATTATTCAATCATTTCCGACTTTATGAACTACCTTAATTTTAGGCAAACGACTAAATTATTTAATGATACGTAGTCAAATATAGGGAAAAAATATTTTTAATCAATGATGAAGTTAAACGTGGAAATGAAAATTTCCAAGTTAAAATAATTTCTAAATAAAAAAAGATAGACATTCTTTTTTAAAAACGGAAAAATGTAACAAACCAAGGTTTGTATTGATCATAAAATAACTTGCAAGCTGATCAAAGAACAAAAGGAAGATTCCAGACTGCTATTACAAAATAGCTCATTAAAAGAAAATAACATAACTCATAGCATAGCCTTAATAAGGTAATTCTCCACTATATATAGAAGTCTTTAGTGCACATGCTCATTCCTTTAACTAGAGCCCCAATTATAATTTGATAATATATCAATTGAGTCTTCTATCATGGCTAGATTCGTAACAAAAAGATAGACATTCTTTTTACAAACTGAAAAGAAAAATGTCCACTCAATCAAGAGAAGAAGCTAAGAAACTAAGAGTTCTCAAAGCAAATTAATTGCATTTATACTTGTTCCTATATATATTTCTTTAACTTAGCTTCAACTAGTATTTATGTCCTCTAACTTTGAGCGTGTATAAATAAACACTTAAATTTATATAAAATTGAACAAATAGTCACATTCGTCTTATGTGGCATCATACATCACAATTTTGTGTCCTATGTAGCGTCTTACATGTATTATGTCATGTAGGACATATGTGTCTACTTGTTTAGTTTTAGTACAAGTTTAAAGGCTCTTTTGGCTTAGCTTAAAAAATAACTTTTAAAAAAGTCAAACTTCATTAACTTCTAAGTTTAAAAAAAAGGCGTCCTACATGTATTATGACACGCAAGACATGTGTGTCTACTTGTTCAGTTTTACAAGTTTAAAGGCTCGTTTGGCTTAACTTAAAAAGTAACTTTCAAAAAGTAGTTTTAAAAAGTCAAACTTGATTAACTTTTAAGTTAAAAAATGAAAAGTAGGGGTCCCTTTTTTTAAGTCGTTTTTAAGTTAAAGACTTCATTAACCTTTAACTTTTTAAAGTCGTTTTTAATATCCAAACACTCATGAGAGCTGAAAACAATTTTAAATTCAGTTTAAGTTAAACTAAACACCCTTTAAATGTCTACTTGTGCACATCCAAAGTTGGAGGGTGTAGATATTAGCTAGAACTAAGTTGAAAGACATATTACGTATTATGCTCCTGTTGATAATTGGGCTTTTCAATCTTTACAATTTATTAATGGGTAAATTTTAGGAATCACATAGTTTTAATATGAAATTACAATCTATCCCTCTTTAGTTTGTAATTACATTAATCCCTTAAAAAGTAACACAAACCGGATACATAATATGTAGCTCGGATACATTAAAGAGTATCTCGGATACATTATAACATAAACCGGATACATAATATGTAGCTCGAATACATCATAAAATTAACCGGATACATAATATGTAGCTCGGATACATCAAATATTGGCTTGGATATATTAATATGTAACTCGGATACATTAAAGAAATAAGGCGAATTTTAGAGGTTTTTAAAAATAGAAGAAGATATTGGAAAAAAGGGAAACATAAGACGTGTATTTCAACAATTTTTCCATTTTTATTTCGTTGGAGCAAGTCAGGAAATTTGAGAAATGATCAATGCATTATTTCTAAATAACCATAAAATGATTTTTAAATAAATCGCCAACACGTAGAACTTAACTTCTTTTCATAATCATTATATAGTTTTATTCTAACACATATGGTTCATTCTGATCATCTTTTTCTTGAAAACCATTCAAAATATTTGAACTTAGGAATATGTAAATTTTTGTGGGCTGAAATAATAAAAATAGTTATGCAAGTCGGGTTGAAATTTGGGCAAATTACAGAAATCACATACTTTTAAGGTAAAATTACAATTTATCCCTTAAATGTTATAATTACAGAAATCCCTCAAACGGATACAATAATATAAGCGCTGATACATTAATTTGATGCCCGAGATACATTAATCGTTAAGTAAGATACATTACATTTTATACATGATACACTAATCTGATGTACATTTTATACATGATACACTAATTTGATGCACGAGATACACTTATCTGATGCGCGAGATATATTAATCTGATGCGCGAGATACTAATCTGATGCGCAAAAATGAGGAATTTTGGAAATTTGTAAAATTTATAGGGAATGTATTAGGCATCCCTCGAGTCTCGTGATTTTAGCACAATCACTTTTATTAACTTATATTTGACTTATATTATTATTATTGTTTGGATAAATTGTGTTGTAGGCCATAGTTTGCTCATATTTTTTATTGTTGAATTTTACTAGTCTTAAACTGCATAACTGCATTCTCGATTTTGACATACAATAGCTTAGAAGCATAACTGATTTCTTCTCTCGAGTGCATCACCTAATATTTTTTCTGTCTATGTATACATTTAATTAAAGCTAACTATTAAAAATAATTTGACCAAGGTGTCACCACATCCTTGAATTTCTGTTAGTGTCTCAAAAAAAAGATGTGTAACCACATTCTTAATTGAAATAATTTTTTTAAACATGTCAATAATTATTTGCCTATTAAAATTCGTTTGTCAATTTTTTAGTGTGAATCAAGTGGTGTTGAACTAAAATCGTTCAATCAAAATTTATCGATCTTTTGTTATTTCAAAATAATATTATCAATATCTCGTTATTTAAAATAATAATGATAATAATATTTCATTATAAACATGTATACGGTAGTTAGTAAATCGATTAAAATTGTCTTATTATTATTATTATTTTTGTTAGCCCCCAAAAAATCAAGACAACACACATATTATAGCATAAAAATAACTTAATATTTTTCTAAACACAATTAAACAAAGAATTTATTCAAGTTAGTAAGACACGAACATAAAAATGAGTGAGTCTCTACGTGAATTTGTCCTCTTGCTCTATAATTCTATATGAGTTGTGTTGCAGAGTAGGTATGTGTTTGTGTGGTGGATATAGGGGTGGGGTAGTGGGTTGTGAGAGGTGTCGTGTGAGGTGTGGGGTGTGTGATGAGGACGTGAGGGAGTGGGAGTGTGGGGGTAGGTTAGTGGATTTGTTTATTATTATTTTTTAATAATTAATACATACCATATAGTATAATATAATAATAGAATATTATTTAATTATTTTTTAAACTAACAAAATTAAATAGCTAATAATAAATTATAATTAAAATATATTAAAATAAAACATATCTTTTTTTTGTTATTTTAAAATAAACTTACTAAAATAAGACAAAATCAAAATATTTAACTTAAACATAAAAGAAATATTTAAGGAATAAAAAATAGTGTAAAATCTTATGTTTAGTCAAAAATTATGTGTCTACATTAATCTTTCATTTTAATTTGTTTGTCATATTTAAACTTGACACAAATTTTAATAAAGTTAAAAAAAATGAATCATGTGACCTTAAATTAAAGACATAATACATAAATGTACCCTTTAATTTTGGCATCAACTAACAACTATGCCCTTTAACTTTGGGTGTGGTAGACACTTGAACTTGTATAAAATTGGACAAAAGACACATTCGTCCTACATGCATTCTACATGACAATTTTGTGTCCTATGTGACGTCCTAATACGTGTATTATGTCACGTATACGTGTGTGTCTACTTGTTCAATTTTATACATAGTTAATTATCTACTTGTGCATATCCAAAGTTGGAGGGCATAAACGATGTCAGCTAAAGCCAAGTTAAATGACATAATTATGTATTACGCCTAAATTAAAAGTGTATAGAATATATCAAAAGTCATAATACATAAATGTGCCCTTTCACTTGGCCTCATTTTAAATTCACGTCTTTCAACTTTGGGTGTGCACAAGTAGACAACTTAACTTGTATAAAATTTAACAAGTAGACACATGAGTCCTACGTGGCATAATACATGTAGGACACCATGTAGGACAGAAATTTCCATGTAAGATGCCATGTGGACATGTGTATTTATATATTTAACTTTATACAAACTTAAGTGTCTACTCGTACAAATCCAAAATGAGTATTACATGGGAGTAGCATGCAAATAGTAGTACATAAATGAAAAGACTCTATATAATTGTGGATAGTAAGTTGTAAATTACTAAATCAATCTTATTTCCCTATTTCTTGAAGTTGCCGTGCAATATGATATGGCGATTTTCCAGTTATTCGGGTGTATTGTTTATAATTTTTCTTTGGTGATATGGCTTCTGAGTATTTTTTTCGAATCTTTTATAGAGTCATCCGTAAGGACTGAAGAACAATTCATATAGCATCACTATGATCCACGTTATTTTTTAGCATTTAAGGACCATTCAATAGGAATTAGATAATTTTCACTATTTTTTACGTATTAAAGTCTATGAACTTCTTAGTGATATGACAAAAAAATATGAAAAAGAAAAATTTGCATAATAACTGTAAATTTCATTATATGTGCATGTGAATTTCATTGTTAAGAGCGAAAATATGAGCGAATTCTTCTTATGTATATCCTATTGAGATTAACTTCTCTTCATTTACGGTGGACAAAAAAAATTATATCTTCAATTTATTTTTAAAAATACTTCTTTCTCTTAATATATTCACATATTATTACTATTTGAATAAAATAATTTAAAAAGGGTATTATATGATAAGTTGAACTCTAAATTAATTATACGAGTTTGTTTAGGATTCTTATTTGATTGCCAAAAAATGAAGAAGGATTCTTTCACCACTTTCTTGTCCTCATTATTCTCACCTCGTTGGTTCTCCATCAACACCATTAAAGCAATTTGAGACAATCATCAATGATGACTTTTTACTCTCTTTTTTTTCTTTTTAAAATCTAGACTAATTAATCTCATAAAAAAAATTATTCATAACTAATTAAGTCTTCTTCGCAACATGAAACTGTTTTTGGATAAGTGCTTCTGTTACTTCATACTGTATTTTCTTTTCTTAGTTCATTCAATCAACAATACAAAAATTAATAATAAATTTTGATCCATATATCATTATATGTACTTCAATTTATTTAAATAATACTCATAGTATCAAAATTATTTGAAAGTTATTTCAAAAAAATAAATCTTAGATACGTAGAATGTGTTTTGAAAAAAAAAAGAAAAAAAAAGCTAAAATAGGTGTTAACTCCTTTTTTCCTCCACAAAAGAAATATTTTTATTTTTAATTTTTTTTAAAGGGTTTATCAAGATCAAAAGTGACAAAAATATGTTTCTGAATTGGATTCTTCAGATCCAATTATTGAAATGCACTTTGGGCTACGTAGAACAGTAAAAAATAGTAATAATTAATGATAGACATTTTCGAAATTTTCAATATAGGCGGCTATGCTAATACTAGTATTTTTCTACAAACTAGAAATCCATCGATCTTTGTCTTGTAAGGAAAAAGTAATATTGTCTTTATTTGTTGAAATGTTGCATAATACATAAATATGATTTCTAACATAGCTCATAGAATACATGTATCTACTTATACATAGTCAAGTTGTAAGGTATAGTTGTCCGTTAAAGTTAAGTTAAGGATAGTGTTTATGTATTATGCCATTTATAAATGAAGCTAGATATGGGATGTGTTCGATATGAAGAAAAATGTTTTTAAAAAAATATCTTCTAAAAAAATTAATAAACAAGCGAGGTTTTGAGTATTACATGGAAGTAACAAATAGTAGTACATATATAAATGATCTTTAACTTGGCGTTAGTTGACAACTATGACCTTTAATTTTGGATATATACAAGTAGACACTTAAACTTATATAAAATTGAACAGACACACTCGTTCTATATGACACCCTACAAGGCAATTTCGTGTCCTACGTGCACTACATAAAAGATTATCTTTAGCGGCAATTAATTAATAACAATAACTCAATTGTCGCTAAATATGTATTTTTAGTGGCAATTAACACTCTTTGTATATGTCCCCAAAGCCTTTAGCGACATTGGATCTAATTACACTTAACTAATGAATCTAAATGACTTTTGCACTCTTTATTAATGTGTATTTATTACCGCTAAAAGTTATTTTCGTTGTAGGTGATGGAGTCCTACGTATATTATACCACATAGCTCAAAAACACGCGTGTCTACTTATTGATAGTCAAAGTTGGAGGGCATAGTTGTCCGTTGAAATTAAGTTAAGGGTCATGTTTATATATTATGCCATTTATAAAGGGAAAAAAGACAAATATACCCATGAACTATCGTAAATGGTATGTAGATACCCTCCGTCATTCTTTTGGAACATTGGTGCCCTTGCCATCCAAAAACTAGAGCATATATGCCCTTCACTCTAACGGAAGACTAAATAGGGACACATGACGCAATCTTATCCGTCGATCCAATATTTAATAAATGTCGGTCGGTGGATAAGATTATGACACATGTATGTCTGTTAGTATAAATGGTATATATGCTTTAGATTTTGGATGGCAAGGGAACCAATGTCCCAAAAGTATGACAAAGGGTATATGCATACCATTTACGATAGTTAGGAGGTATATTTGTCCATTTTCCCATTTATAAATGAATCTAGATATGGGGTGTGTTTGATATGAAGAAAAATAGCAAACAGTAGTACATATATAAATGAAAAAACTAGTTATATATTTGTGGATAGTAAGTTGTATACTACTAAAACAACCTTATTTCCATATTCCTTGAAGTCGCCATACAAAGTTAGTGAACGTTCGTAGTGAAACCCAGCCTTCTCCAAAACCCTATGAGAAGCCTTATTCTCCAAAACAGCATACGCTATAATCTTTACTATTTGAGGGAAGTCATTAAACACTTGAGGGATTGCCATTTTGAGTGCCTTTGTAGCAATTCCTTTCCCCCAATACTCAACTGCAATCGCGTAACCTATATCTACAGCTTCATTTACCTTCTCATGAAGACAATCCGACATGGCCGGATGGATTACCCATAAGAATCCAATGGATCGATCGTCGATACATATTGATAAATACCAAGGTTGAGGTATACACACTTCCTTGATGAAACTCAAGGCTTCTTCTTTTGTGGTCAAAGTATCCCATCGGATGGTACGAGTTACGCGATCATCTCCAACCCATAACAATATATCATCAACGTCTGTTAATCGAAATGGACGCAAACTAATTCTTGATGACTCCATTGTATATATTGAGACAAAAGTATTTGAAGCAAAAGGGCTATTTGATGTGGAATTAAAGGAAGGATGTGTTGTTTTGGGCTATTGATTGAGTTGTGGAATTTATAGCCACAATGAAAGAGTGACTTGACTTCTTTTTCCTTGGAGCCAAATTTCTATGTGCCAATTTACTTGGACTGACTTCTTTTTCGTAGGAGCTAAAGTTGTGGAGGAGAATTATCCAAATCACTTCATCAGATTTTATTTTTTTCCCATTCGGTGTTCAGAGCCCACGTTGAAGCTCTGATTAAATTCGGATCGTGCACTGCAGGACCCATTCGGGGGGTGGCGCTCCCAACATGATTTTCTCCATACGCAGGGTTCGAACACGAGACCTATGGTTAAGAGTGAAGTACTCCCACCAGTGCATCACAACCCATGTTGGTACTTCATCAAAAATTACGTAGCAAAGTTATTTAATTTTATTTTGTAGTTATAAAATCATTTACTTTAGAGCTCTTCTCCTATAAAATTATTCAACTAAATGTATGAAACAAAATTAAAAATTGTAAAAATAAATATTATTATTCGTCAGAACCAAATAAGTTAGCATCTACCAAATTGTTGAGGAGCAAAGATCAAAAATATCATGGTGAAGTAGAATAATTAAACATATACGGCCCAACATATATAGTTGGACATTTCTATGATTACAACTCATTTCTTTCTTTTTATGAACAAATGGAAATTTGACCAAGTCATTTTTTGGCAATGTCCTTTTTTTCTATGCTTTCACACATGAAGGATCCATATAAATCAATTATTGTGTTCAATTTGTAACTTTAGACTACAAGAAAAAATCATTTCTAATAAATAGTGCAATTAAAAATGAAATATGAAATTTCTAAGTTAAATTATTTCTAAATAAGAAAAGATAGACATTTTTCTCAATAAATTTAAAAAAGTTAAGAAACTACATTGTACTCAAAGCAAATTAATTAGATTTATACTTGCTCCTATATTATTAAGTTTTTTTTTTTTGGGTAATAACCTATAGCAGTGGCGGAGCCACCTTACAATTAGGGTTCATCCGAATCCCCTTCGGTGGAAAATTATATGATTTATATATGGTTAAAATAACTTTTTAGATATATATAGTTGATAACGTTCAAATATACTTCTTGAAAAGAAATATAAACGATCGTATGCAATATATTTACCCAACTATGAGTCGGGGTCGATCCCACAGAGAATATGGAAGAATATTGTCAATAGTAAATATTTAACTCGATAGTCGTTATAAAAATGGGGGATTTAAATTGAAATAAAATAAAATAAAAATAATAAAAAGATAGCTTTGAACTAAGTATTTATTTATATTCAGATTATGAAAAGTAACTAGGAATGTGTTCCCCATAAGCTCATAACGCAGTAATTCTAATAATAGTAATCCTTTTCTAGTGTATTACATGCAAAGTGATAAGTTAGGTATCTCTAAATCCTTGGTCCGGCATCTAGAGAATTTCACCCCGCACCTTGGTCCGGCTACGTGTGTATACTTTACTAACCCTTACCTTTACCTCATATTAGACATCATAATCGATGTTTGGCTTAGTTATTACTTCGCACCAATCGACACTAGCCTATTAGATAGTATCACACTAAATCTATGTTGATAATTCTTTTCTTGTTAATTACCTCCTTGGTCCGGCAAGTAGTAACAAGGCGAGTTCTAACGTTGGCCACCGTTAAAAAGACTTCTAAACGAAAGAATTATCAATGCATGCAAAATACTAGTCACGAATTGCTTATTTACTATTCATACTTTGTTAATCGCTCATGGTTCCCACAACCCTAGTTATGAAAGTTAGCTACTCATTATCTCAAAAACACAATCAAAATTTATTAAAATAAATATGTTTGTGTTAATCATAAAAAGTTAAGAACAATAGCTAAACTATCTTTTATTAATCACGAATACAAATAAATAATAAAGGAGAAGAAAGAATAAACCACAATTCTCCGGCCTCCACGACGGCTCTTCCAAAGTTCCTAAGCTAGAAGAAAATTTATATTGTGTCTTGTATCTTGGTTCTTGGCTCCCCTCCTTTTTTTAAAGAATAATTTTTCAAGCCCTATTTATAGATATAGAAACCCTAAATAAAATAATTAAGTTCAAGACAAATTAGGAAAAGAAAACCCAAAAGAATTGGATTTCACAAGGTACGCGTAAACACTAAACCGCCTTATTTTTTGTTGTTGCCGCTGATGCATGGTCTTTGTGACACGTGTCATGTGCAATTCGCTGTTCTGCCTCCAATTTATTCCATATGCATAAATATTAATATTATATTACAATCCTTCTATTAAGCTGCTTGATTTTCTTCTTCAACCTTCAATCTTCAATTCATTTTAGCTCCAAAGATCTTTATTTTTCCACCAATTTAATTCTATAAATAAAATACACAATTTAGCACAATTCATAAAATTCACACTCAAAAAGGATAAATATAAATAATAAATGTGAGGAAATAATGATTAAAAATATGTATTTTTAGCCTCACATCAATAGTAGATATCGAACCCCTTTCGGCTACTTCGTGTGTCTATTTTTTCATATTTTAAACCCCCTTATTGAAAATCCTGGCTCCGTCACTGACCTATAGTATGACAATACTAATGCAAAAAGAAAATCAATTCAACACTAAGAATGACAATAATATTCAATATTTGTTCTTTAGTTTTACATTAGTTTAGACAATTAAAATACATAATTTAATTTTAATTTCCTTTAATATTTAGTCATGTAACTAATACTTATTGAACTTATTTTAGCATGATTTAATACTTTTAAATTATGATCATTTTCATTATGACTTGTTAATTTGAAATATTTATTTTACGCGATTTCATTATTATTATTTTTGTTGGATATTTTAGTGTCATTAATCATATCATATTTTGTGTTATTTTTTTTAAGAAAATAGGTGTATTTTGGTAGGACTAAAGAAATATTTGAAGTACAAGTAAATTATATGTTTGTATGAATACTTTACCCGAAAAACCCGAAACAACCCGAAAAACCGAAAAAATCCAAGGTTGAAAAACCCAAGTTTTATTGGTTTGATTTGGTTTATAAATTTAAAAATTCAACACAAATAGTTTGGTTTGATATTTGAAAAACCCAAACCAACCAGGCCATGTACAGCCCTACTTATATGTATATTTATTAAATCAAAATTTATCCTCTATATACAATATAATTTTCCAACGAAGGGGTGTCACTAAGTATACAACAACACCACATTAATAAATACAACAACACCACATTAATAAAGAAAAAACTAAATTATGTGCACATAAGTATAATGAAAGTAATTAAACAACAAGGACAATAATTGGGCTTTTCAATCTGTACAATTTTAGTTTCCTAGGAGCAAGTCAGAAAATTTGAGAAATGATCAAAACACTATTCTCAATACCATAAAATGATTTTTTACTAGGAAATTTTTTTAGTGAAGGGAACAAAATGGCTCACACATTAACAACTGAAGATCCAAAAAAGAGCCACATGACTCTCTAGGAGGATATATAACTAGGAAAATTTGTTTATTAACTTGTACTAATCTAGCAACTATGGCTAACCTAAGTATTTTGAATTCCAATATAATAACTAGTAGTATGGCCCTAGATGGAGAGGGACCGATTCCAAACAATCCTCTAGCTAGGAGTGCCAAATGGGCGGGTTGAGTTGAAATTACAGATATTAAAATGGGTTGACATAGAAATTGAGTTGGATTCTAACCCGCACAAATTTACTTTGGGCTCAAATGAACTTAAAAGTGGGTTGGGCTTGACCCGTCCAATTTGACCCGCTTAGTCTCAATAATTTTAATATATTGTTATTTAAATTTTATAACCACAATTTGAATTTCAACTCAAGAAAATTCTAAAAAAGAAGTTACAAATGGATAGTTAAATCTTAAAAGATATAAAATAAGATAATAATTCATACATTCAATATAGGAACATACATTACACCAATGGAAATAAAGAGTTTTAAAACAGGTTGAAATTGGAGATTAAATTGAACTCAATTGAAGATTTTCTTAAAATGGGTTAAGGCTTAATTGGGTTGAGATTGAACTCAATTCAAATTATCTTGAGCCCAACCCTTAAAATTTTGGACGGATTACTTATCGTTGGGCTTATTTTTTAAACCTCTAACTCAGCCTCTAGCTAACCTAGATGCTACAATATTGTTTGATCACCAAAAAACAACAGATAGTACAAACAATATCTATCTAATTACTACTTAGTTTGTTAAATAAATAATCATTTTCAACCAAAAAAAGAAAATCATCCAAAATATTTGAATTTACGAATATGTAATAACAAAGTTTTAAAAATAGAAAAAATATGATACAGGACAGGACAAGGAAGGTTGAAATAATAATAAAAAATGTTATGCAAGTCGGGCTGAGATTTTTGCGGATATATATCATAAACGAAGTGATGGAGTTAAATAGAACAATTTTTTCATTTCAATTTGTTTGTCCTATTTAAATTTGACATAGATTTTAATAAAGTAAAAAAAAATCTTGTGATCTTAAATTAAAGGCATAGTACATAAATGTACCCTTTAACTTGACATCAACTGATAACTATTTTTGGTGTACACAAGTAGACGCTTGAACTTGTATAAAATTGCACAATAGACAGTACATTCGCCCTACATGCATCCTACATGACATTTTTGTATCCTACATGGCATCCTACGTGTATTATGTCACGTATGATGTGTTTGTCTACTTGTTCAATTTTATAAGGTTTAGGGTTTGGGGTTTAGGGGATTTAGGGTTTAGGGTTTAAGAGTTTAGAATTTCAGTGTCTACTTGTGCACAAATAGTCAAACAAAGAACATTTTTAAATTTTTAAGAAAAGGGGACCTTAATTGAAACATTTGAATTGAATTACAAGTGATTAGAATTTTACAAAACTAGATAAATTAAAGTTTATTTGAATCATTTTTAAAATAATAATTTACACCAATTTAGTTGATAAACCAAGAATCATTTTAAACCAATTAAAGATAAGTGAAAGTTTTGACTAAAAACATTTGAATAAGTAAATAAAGGACACAGAGTTGATAAAGTGAAATTTGTTGAAAACAAAGCAACACGAAGAAATAATTCATCTTTTGGGGAATTCGACTAAGTTAATTTACAATTCTAAAGCTGCAGTTGAATAAAATTAGTCAAAAACATAATCAAAACAATTAGAAGAGCAAAAGAGATAATGAAATCGGGCCCCTTCTTGGGCCAAGTTCACTGCAATTTTTTGGCTTTTAACCCAATTCTCATTTTTGTATATATTAGTTGTATATCAGTGTATATCAGCATGTGTATCAGTTCTTTCCATGTATTTTTTGCTTCCGAACACCTTTAAACTAACTTTCAGCCTTGTATTTGTAGTGTTTCAACCTGTATATCATGTATACTAAGTGTATACAGTCCACTTTTTGGACTTCCGGGACCTGTATTAGCTTCCGGAACCTGTATTTCAGCTTCCCTTTCACTCAGACATTGACGGGGCTGACTCGAAGGAATTCAACTCGAAAAAATGTCAGTAATGAGTCCCAAGTGAACTCGGATTGTTGCCACATACAACATAAATAAATAAAACTACATAAATAACAATTCATTAATTTAATATTAAAAAAATGCACCAAAAAGAAATGAACACATATGACACTGCTTCAAATCTTAAGCATTATAAGAGAAATTTTTTTTAGCTCATACATGTTTTAGATCATGGCAGAGGGCAAATTCAATCTAGGCTTGAAAAATACTAGTCACAGAGATACAATTATAGGCTGCCAGTAGGCAACATAACAACTAAAATTAACACTAACCAAACTTTTAAAAAAATAATAATTCTTTATCATACTAACTAGTCACTATCTATTCTTAGACAAATGTCTTTAAACAAAGATGAGCTCACATACATGCTAATGAAGGGATTGAAATTACAGACCCAAAAGAAGGCATCCAAATACATAGTCAAATATTTTTAATCAATAATGCAATTAAAAGTGAAAATGAGAATTTCTAAAGTTAAAATTGTTTCTAAATGAAAAAAGATATACATTCTTTTTACAAATTGAAAAGAAAAATATCCACTTAGCCAATAGAACAACCTAAGAAACTACAGAGTGCTCAAAGCAAATTAATTGCATTTATACTTGTTCCTATATTACTAAGTTGATAATTGGGCTTTTCAATTTTTACAATTTTAGTTTCCTAGGAGCAAGTCAGAAAATTTGAGAAATGATCAAAACATTATTCTCAATAATCATAAAAAGATTTTAAATATTTTAATTTACGAATATGTAAATAACAAAGTTTTTATAAGGACAAAAAATATGAAACATGGCAAGACGGGGTGAATTGAAATCATAAAAAAAAAAAAAATATATGCAAGCCAGGTTGACATTTGCGCGGGTTATAACTTTACCCGTCTCACATTGTTTGTCATCCCTAATAGTTTCATTTAGTAAGAAACAATCTCTTAAACATAATACATAAACATAGCAACAAGCTAGCTAGCTACTCGAGAACGAATTAATAGAGTGAATTATGATGTACGTGAATCCATGATTTCTCCGTAAAACCACATCCTCCCTTTATAGCTACTCATGAGTAGTCATCACTCTCCTTCCATCCACCGTATTCTTCTTCCACATCATGAGTTGCCTTCTGTCAAATAATTAAACATACCATGAACCATTACATTAGCATTTTAAGTGAAATTTATCCTTTTTCTAAAGTTTGACCATGAATTTTCATATATATATTTGAAAATTACGTAAGAAGTACTATAAATCAAAATAATTAACAACTTAAAATGTTTGAAGGGTATATAATGAAGTTCTGATTAAATAAAAACTTGGTTGTCCAATATTTACGAATTGTCATCATGTTAAGTCTCTTTTTTTTTCTCAATGTGAAAGAAGCATAGACACCACCAAAGGGTATCGTGTGATGAATAAGATCTCTACACTCTTAAGCAGAGGTTTCACGTTCAAGTTTTGGAAATGTGAAATGGGCCCTATGTGGCACAAAGTAGAAATAACACACACTCTGGCCACATTTCGGCCCCACTTTTGAAAAATAACTATTATCATAGAGTTTCAAATTTCATAATATGAAACTTCATAATAATATTCTAGAGTTTCACATTTCATGACATAAACTAAAAAGTAGCTATATTTTTAAATTTTATCCCACAAGTTATTAGGATTAATCGGACCAGTAAATTCTTGATATCGCGTAATCATAAATTTTAAAAAATTAAGGTAGATGTATCAAAAGAATATATACCTTTGGAGTGAAAGTGATACCAACTTGAATTTCACCACAATAACATTGATCACTCCCCACCACACTATATTTTTTAGGATGAATTTCAGCTCTTCCATTCTCCAATCCCACTTCAAGAAATTCCTTCAAGTAGATACTACAATATGTACAAAATTTATTCAATCAATTCATTCAAGAAATTATTGATAAAGAAACACGCAATTACTATCCTTCAAATGCGCACAAGATAAAAATTGTTCCAGTATAATAGCTCAAAACCACATAAGAGAGGTAGCCTCACTAAGCAACCTCGTGCAACGAGCTTGACCAAAACACGGGTTTCAAGCCTGAGACAACCCAACCCCCAACCCCACATTTAAAGAAGAATGTAACAACTATAATGCTTTACAACCTTCCTTTGACGATAAATTTTGGGCTCATTTCAATCATATTTCCTGCTTAACCAACTTGATCTTAAAATTTAAACCCCTGCTATGTTACTATATGTATTTTAATCGAAATTCAAGTTTCAACGAATAAAATTTACTTACGTGGCTTCACCAAGATAGTCATCAGAAGAAAATGTATCATGATCCATGAGCTTAAGTATAAGCTTATATTGTCCATCTACTGAGGGATATTCTATCTTGAATGTGAACTTCTCATTCCATTCTGGTTTACTACCTTGCCCTGCTTTTATAAGTGAAAAAAATATTACATAAAAATTAGTTATGTCGTTAAAATTAAAAGCTTGATCGAAGACCTTCACGTTTTAAAATAAATATTATTGACTTTCCGAAAACTTAATCAAACATACTATAAGTGTGGGGCAACTACAAAGTCCAATAGTACTTAATCTCCATCTTTCACGGTTGATATTGCAAGGTATATATCATGGTTATGTGAGTTTGCGACATTGAATTTATTTAAATTCAGTATTTTCGATACGGAACATAAACTTCATTTTATACATAAATTCATTAAATTTGTAAAAAATAGTACTAATAGATCTGAATTCATAATTTTTAGTTGAACTCGTACTGTTTAAATTCTGAATTTCGCTTTAAAAATATATTTACGTTATTGAATGTTTAATTAATAACAATATATAGAAAAGGAGAATGGAGATATATAATTTACCTCGAATAGTAGAACTCTTGCGTTCTTGACCTCTATATTGAATCAAAACATATGGATCTATTCCACCACCTACAAAATTAACAACACCACATACATTTTTTTTTTTTAAGAAAAAAACTAAATCATATGCACACAAGTATAATGAAAGTAATCTAACAAGAAGGACAACAATAGTGAAGGGCATGAATGGATTCAAAATTTAAATTTAATGAATTTATTTTTTATGACTTCTAGTATTGAATTCGTTATAATATTAAAATTATGAGTTTAGATTTAATATTGGTTGAGTATATGTCAAAAAATATTAAATCGTGTGATCTTAAACATGTTACAAATGACATTCAAATTAAATAGTACTCAATATTAAAAGTGACTACAATATACTCAAAAAGAAAATAGTAATACACATAATTGTAATTGTGCGAGTAATATGTATAAGTAAAAAGATTCAAATATACCATCCAATAATAAAAAAGTTTTATGTGTACAACTGGCGTTACGCAAATTCATATATACCATTTTTGACTGACAGAGGTAAAAATATATATATATATATATATATATATATATATATATTATTTTATTTTATTTTTATTTTTTTCTAGTTTTAAAAGTAAAACAAAAATCAGATAGAATTAAGTATATTTAACCCTTTTGATACATGAATCTTGTTTTCTTCTTTAATTCAACGGTTAATTCAAGATTTTTTTTTCCATTTGATGATTAAAATCTAATAAGAAAAAATGATAGATGATCAAGACGCAGAAATTATAAATCGTGAATTCACCTCTGTCAACAAAACTAAAGAAGAAATTTAAGGAAGAGATAGGAAAAAAATAAATACCCCAAAATTCGTTGTTTTTGAGACCTCTAGCGCTGACAAGATTAACCTCCATTATTCCAAAGACGGTCGTCATCGATCTATCTCAATTGTTTTCCTTCTACGAAGAACAAATAAATATTATTCGAAGAAATTTATAGAATAAGCTTTGTGTGTGATTATATGGCTGATGAAATTTGACATTCAAAAATGGTGGTGGAAGAATTCAAAGAGATTCTAGCTAGTCTTTTAAGACAATAAGTGAGTTGACTGGTATAGTGGGGAACCATCTTTTAATTCTTTGTATTTAATTATGATTGTTACTGACATAGATAAAATTATTTCGCTATTAATTAAAAGGCTTAAATTTATACATTATGTTTTGTTTTTATTATTTTTTTATATTCCCTCCCTTTCATATTAGTGGATCATTTTTTATTTTACATGGTATTTAAGAAATCGTAAGTAATTTAATGAATGAATATTACCTCTCGATGATCAAATTTTATATGGTCTTGTTTCCACCTTTTGAGATACTATTTTCTTTTGATTTTCCGCCTTCGTCCTTCACCAGGGCTTATACTTCATCAATGTCATAAGTTTACTAATTCACCATTTAAAAAATCTTTTAGGAATTTTACAAATAAATGTGAACACTTTAAAAAGAATTAATTGCAAAGATAATATTAAAAAAATTAATTAATATTTTCTTAATTTAGTAAGGTGACCAACTAATATAAAAACTATATTTAATAATATAATGATCAACTGACAAGAGAAGTAATGAATATGAAAAAGCTAAATCGATAATTAAAATGAAACAAAAGGAATACGTAAATTTGAATTAATTAGGACTCTAAAATGAGTATGAGATAGAGGGTAAAAATAAAAACAAAAGATTACTTGCAATTGACAGATTGTCAAATCATACATCAACTGATTCCAGCCAGTACTTTATGTAATTATATATGACCTTTTTTCAGGGAATCTCACGCTTTTAAGCTGGATTTTTGTTATTTTTTGTTTATAAGTTTTTAAATTTTTCTTTCATAAATTAAAAAAAAGAGTTAATTTAAGTAATTATAATATTGAAATATGTGTATTCTTCAGTTAGATTTTCTATGTTAATTACTTTCAAAAATAATTATTACTGAGATCAAAATGAAAAAAGTATACTCTATTAAATTTTATTTTTTTAAAATGATAGTAGTTATTTTGGATTATCTATTTAACAAGGCGATAAGTAAAATTGTCTGAGGGAAGTCACTTTTCATCTTGAAATTATGTGACTTAAATATTTTGACTTTGATTATGTAGACAACCGACTTGATCATTCACAAGTAAGACAATTGACATCGGAAAATAACAAAATATTGATCGATAAAGGTTATGGTGAAATGACAAAATTTCTCCACTTTGATCAAAATCTTAAATTCAAAAAAAAAAAAAAAACCAAATTATGTTAGTAGAAAGCAATTTTTCTGTAAATGAGTTTTACATGATGTAAATCTAAATTAATAGGAATTTGATAAAAACAAAGAATACCGAGTAAAACATCATTTATTTTCTTTAAATGAAACCTTGTTGTCAAGAAATTGATTCGCTCGTAAACACATCATTTTGTCACTTCTAGAAAACTTCATACGTTAGAATTAAATTGATTTGAATTTGGTCAAAGAAATAGAGTTTCACACCTAATTAGCTTTTATTTAATGACCTATTCAACCACTACACAGACTAGTTGATGAGGGACAAGTTAATTCGAAAGTGACAAGAATCAACATAAAATTATTTATGGATGTAAGATATCATGTGAACATTTCCTAGTACCTTTTGATATTTTATAAATTTATTTTAATCTTCATGTTTTTTTATAAGAGATTGTCTTTTAACACATAAAAAAAGTTCTAAAAATAATATATAAGAGATCAAAAAAAATAAATCGGTTTCTTCTATTTAAAATTGTAAGTGATTATAACATATCATTTCCTCGTACTACTTCATTTGTTTCGGTTTTTGTTTGTTAATTTGACTAAGCATGAAGATTTAATAAAAATAATGATTTTTTGGATCACATAGTCTTAAGCTAAAAATGTGTTTGAAACCAAAATGCTATTTGAATGTGGATTTAAAAGTGACATCTTTTTAAAAATATACTAAAAAGAAAAGTAAGACACTTTAATTAGATTAGAGTTGAGTACTATTAAGCATTTTTAAAATTATCTTAATTTAACTACTTTAATCATATGATTATTCAGGCTTGTTCAAATAGTTGAACACCTCCACCATAAACAGAGCATTCGAGTCACGCTCAAAGGTAATAAGTAGGAATACTATTGATTCTCTTGGGTAAAATAAATAAATAAATCAAGAATTAACTTTTAAATCAAAGCAAAAAAAAAAGGGAAAATGCACAAGTACCCCCCTCAACTATACGCGAAATCCCAACGACACACTTTAACTATACATGAGACCTATTACCCCCCTGAATTATTTTAAAGTGTAATAAACGCACCCTTTCGTGCTGAGGTGGCACAGAAAGTGTGTTCACTCTTAGAGGCATGTGAGATACAGAAAAATGTATTAAAATCTGATTAATATGGACACGTGTTCATTTTTAATTGGACATTTTTTATAATTAATTAGTAGAGATAGTTAATTAACTTTAAAACTTAAATTGATATTTTTTTTAATTAAATTTCTTTTTTTCTTTATGAAATAGAGTCAAATTTTATCATTTCCACAACATATTTAAATTGTAAAAGAATTCTTTTTAGTGTTTTTCATTAATTTGTATAGTATCGAGAGAATTTTTTTTCTTTTTTATTTTTTACTCAAATACATTACTTGAAATCTGCTAATGAGAAAAAAATTGCTTATTAGAAATTTAATTTAGGCAACATAGATCATAATTTAAATTAGAGTTTTTTTAAAAAAAAATTATAAATAAATAATTTAACTATCATCCCCTCCTCAATTATCCATGTCATACCCCTACCCCCAACCCTCACCCCACCCCGTCCACACCCCCACTCCTGCCTCCCCCCCCCCCCCTCCTGCTTCAGTTCTCCAACAATATTACATCCCACCTGTACCCCAACCCAACCTCCATTCCCACTCCCCAATTTTGAATTCTTCTCGAACTAGAGTTCAAAACTTAGATAGTTTCTTCAATGGAGATTTTGGACCATGTTTTATGAAATTTATTTGGATTGAAAGAAAAATAAAACTGATAGTAGATATTGAATTCAGTGGTAGTGAAGGGATAAATTTTGCGGTGGGTTATAATTTTCATGGTGATTGTTAAAAGTTTTAATGGTTAAAATAAGTGGGTTTAGTGGTTATGAAGTGGATGTTGATAATGAAGAAGAAGGAATCAAATGACATGAAATTTTATAAAAAAAATTATAGATCTGATCATTTATTGACGTGGCACTGACATAATGATAACTTGGAGGTGAGTGTAAAACACCTCCTATCATGTGAGTGGTTATATAGGTTTTAGGTTGTGTTAAGGATGCGTTTATTACACTTAAAAATAATTCAAGGGGGGTAATAGGACTCATGTATAGTTAAAGTGTATCGTTGGGATTTCACGTATAGTTGAGGGGGGTACTTGTACATTTTGCAAATGAACTTTTCTCATCTTCAAGTGAACAACATTGAAACCATTTATTGTATGGGTAAAATCCACAGAAACGTTTGCCTTTTCTTGCCAAAATCTACACTTTGATGATGAACTTATTCCAGTAAATCAAATACAGATCAAGTTTACACGTTGATCCCTCTATGATGGCGTTCTTCTTCCTCTCCGACTTTGACAATAACATAGCTTCAACATTTAAAAGAATCACCAATTACACGATCTAGTGTGGAAATATATAGATTTGGTACCTTGGAACTGGAAAATTTCAAAGGGTCCTAAATACAAACCTCTTATGATGTGAATGATTTGTATGGAGAAAGAAAAAATCCCCTCGGAGCCATGGCAGAACGAATCTTGGTCATTTCTTATCCACATTACCAGATGGTTCCTGAGGTATGCAATCCGTGCATGCATTACTAGCTGGTGGAGGTAGGTCATCTGAAACCTTAATCCGAAAAGTTTGCTG
Organism: Solanum verrucosum; assembly: GCF_900185275.1. NCBI lineage: Eukaryota > Viridiplantae > Streptophyta > Magnoliopsida > Solanales > Solanaceae > Solanum > Solanum verrucosum. Next base: position 4,332,653 of record NW_026019988.1, read on the forward strand.
CTTCTCTTCATTCCCCGGGACATGGACGAGAGCTTCCATAATGAGTATCTCCCAGTCGCTTGCCCGTAAAAATGATGACCATTTGTCCTCTGCTCCAAATATTAAACAGCAGTACTAGTTAAATATGTAGAACAAGTATGTTGAGACAATTATGAACATGTTTATGCAGACAATAAACCAGTTTTCTCTTTTAATCTTTTCTCTACAGTAAAGTTGAGCTAATGAGTTAAGGTCATTGTTCGCTTTAAAATTAGAAATGGATTCTATACAATTCAACCAAATCTAAGAAATGATCAAAAATATAAATGATTTTTGAATTGGATTCTATATAAGTTCAAGTGTCGTTTTTGAATGAAGTTAGACAACAATTCATAGGGGAAAAAAAAAAAACACCACTTCCTGGAACATCCTCATTATTAAGAAATAGCTAGTCACATTCCAGTATCCTCATTTCTTAATGGAAAGCTAAACAATCTAAAGACACTGTTTTTTGTTACAAGTAAAAGAAAGACGACAGTAAAAATATACTCCCTGGTTTTGACTTACGAAATTTAAGAAGTAAAGAAGGTTTTTGAATCTTGTGATCTTAAACAAAAGATACGTAGGATGTATCAAAATGTCCTTTAATGTTGTGGTCTTAAAAATGCCACATGGAAAGTTGAAATCAAAAATGAAAAAAGACATTCTTTTTTAAATGACCTAAAATATTAAGTAAAACAAACAAATTGAAACGGAGGGAGTAACTGCTTTACTCAATAGATTTCTCTGTTGATAATGGCATTGATTTGGATCTTTGCAGGAGCATTTTGAACTTATCACCACCATGACTAACAACTACAGCTTAAATATTCACAATCGATATATCAGGGATTGAAAAAGTAGAATAAAGGATGTCCAAATTTCAGAACGTATTTCTGAAACAAAAAACAAGATGGAGAATGTCTGCTCAAAGTAGTATATAAGGAACAGAACCAACCTCCATTACGAACTGCCTTCAGCTGAAAAATTCCGGTGCCTTGGGGTCCAGAGACAGGAAATGTACATGATACAGATTGCCTTTGGTGAGCTACTGCTAGTGATGCATTATACCAAGGACCTCTAACAATGGGCTCCCCAATGGCATCTATAATCGGCTTGTTCTTACTGGCTCTTTCCAAGGCCTTGCTGCAAGACCAAACAATGAAGGATGAAACAAGAAACAGGTATAACAATAGCCACGAAAGTCACAGTTATCCCCTACAAGACCCTTGCTACCCCTATCCTCATTGCCACCCAAGAAAATATATATATCAATGTGTTTTGTATTACACACTTACTACTACAGAAGTATGTGAAATGTGAAAACAAAATCAGTGTTCTGTAAAGCATCAACATTTTCCTCAACTGAAATATTTCCATATGCCTTGAGCAAGAAGGAAATTTGTAAGATCATGGTAGCTGACATCACATCTAGGATTCCAGAAACCATTAAAAGGACAGTTATAATTAGCTCCAATATTTCAGAGAAATGAGTGTGTGGAATTACAAGATGAACAGTGTGAAGTTCATGTTTTATGAAGCCATAGTATAACTGATTAGAAGTGTTTTTTTTTTTTGAGAAAGACTGATCAGTAGTGTTTTGTTCTCAATACAAAGATTTTGGCCTCAGATCTTTATTTTACCTAAGAAGTTATTCAACAAATTAAAGCAGTATGCAGGAGGTTCTTATATACGGGATGTTCTGCAGTATCTGCTTTTTTAGCTTGGGACAAATCCTGTGATCCAAGAATCAGCTGGTGGCTTAAATATTCTTGACATCCTAACTTGATATAGAGCAGCAATATGCAAACTATTGTGTAACCTGTGTACAAAGGACAAACTTATGAGTTCAGGTTCATATATAATACGGGACAGGTAGGATGGCATGACTAAATTAATACTAAGCAGGCTTCGTTGATGGTGCAAAAGATATCATAAAGGCCATGAAACACTTTGAAGATGTTGGTTACTTGGTCAGTGATCTATTGCAGATGCAAGCTTTCTCCATAAAAGAAGATGCATCTAAAGCTGACAGGGATTTCCTCAAGGTGCCTAGGAAAAGATTAGTACGTAACAATCATGACTTTCCAAGGTGGATATTCATCTTTAGGCTGGTAGCTTATGGCAAATTATATACAAGAGTAAAAATAGTTCTTTGGGGTATGGTGGCTAATTTGATATGTTTTTGGTGTAGTGAAGATAAGTGTGAGATATCTGCTTCCATATGGAACAAAATCCTACAGTGGCAAGGAATACAAAGGCAAGCATTGGATCGGCAAGGGTAGTTGCACTGTTGCAGTGGGAAAGAACACATTGTGAGGATATAAGAGCAGGTGTATAAGTTTATGGAATGGCATTAGCTGGTACCTTAGAGGCACAAATACTTGTCCTCTATTTCGGTATAGTGGATCTTCTTCTCCCTCGGACTATCTATCTCCTCCAAAGAGTTCAATTGATTACGTTTTTTTGACATTGTCGAGTATTATTGGTCCCGGTAAAACTCATCACTCAAAACCAACCTCGTTATTGTTGATAAGAACCACACTTTTTTATTATTTTTTTGGTTTAAAACAGCAACCCTTGATATTCACATTAAACTAGTTACCCACAATAAGAGGTTTCTTTGAATAGATGGCACAAATCAAGGAAATTCAGTTGGTAAAGATTCTAGAAATATTGGTATTTGGCTACTTCTAACAAAATTCAGCATTGGTCGAGTCTTATAATACATATTTGTACCCTTAATGTTACCTTTTAGTCAGTTTGCACCAAATGGGCATAGTGTTTCTTTTATCAAATCCACATTTGGAGTGGTGATAAATGCTAGAGTTACCTTATCATTGACATCATAAGGCTGTAGAGTTCATCGATTTTTTCCACCCCTTGCTCCTTAACCCTACTAACCAATGCATCTTTATTTGTCATAGATGCATTTGTAGCTATTATTTTTAGGGAAAACATGTCAATGTAAAGACTAAAGAGGGGGGGGGGGGGGCATTTTTTAATGTTTACATCAGCAAAATTCTCTATTCTCCACCGAAATCAACATATCTCCAATCAGTGTTCTGTTTGCTCGCGTACAATCTTCTACTCTCCTTTACCATGGCACAAAACTCTACCTCATCTAAGTCAACTTCATCCTAGTGACACATGGTCTCACCCTAGTAAAACCCCAGTTGAGGAAAAAGGAATGGATTTTGACCCTGAAGACGACATAGAAAATGCCTTCATCAACCATTAGAGATGGGAGGAGTTTGCAAGGAGCTAACTTTTATGGGGATTTAGTCGAGTTTTATAATAACCTAGATGAGAACACCAATGTATATACTATAATGGGCAACATTATCGACTACTCATCAGCAACAATCAATGAACTCTACACCCTTCTGAAGTCGATGATGAGGTAACTTTAGCATTTCTCAAAATTCCAAATCTGGATTTAATGGAAAAAAGACTGCCCATTTGGTGCAAACTAGCTAAAAGGTAGAATTAAGGGTACAAATATGTGGTGCAAGGCTCGACCAACTCTAAATTTTGTTAGTACTAGATTGGTCCCAAATAACAATATGTCTAGAATCATACTAACAAAATTTCCTTGGTTCATGTCATCAACCCAAAGAAACTTCTAAATGTGGGTAATTAGATTAATGTGAATATCAGGGGTTATCATTTTGAGCCAAAAATTAGAAGAAAATGTGGTTTCCATCAACAATAACAATGTTGATTTTGAATGCTGGAAACTACCCGGACCAATGATTCCACCGACAATGTAAAAAAAGATAATCAACAGAACTCTTTCGAAGACACTGGTGGAAGCGGATGGTCCAAGGAAGGAAATCGGAGAAGCAGGTCTACTATAAAGGAACAGAGGACAAGCATTTGTGCATCCAGGAACAGTGAGGTACATTGTGGAACTTTTTGATACAATGATTGAAATATTAAAGCCAAAATGAATGAAATCTTTGAGGGAATGGACGGTAGGCTGATGAAAAAAATTGGACAGAATTGAACACATTAAAATGCGGGAAGCAATCTACTATACTGCCATTCATTTGGGGACTTCTTAGCTTTGAGAAAGGAATGAATCAGTGTTATCAAAAGCGTGCTTAAGCCCTAAAGCGAGGCTCAAAATGTGTTGAGCGCTTCGCCTCACTTTATGTGCGCTTCAGTGTCGTCATCAAGGTTCTAGGGAAAACGTTTCCTTGCCAATGAGCCTCTTATGAAGAAGTGAAACTAAACAATTGATAGTTCACTTTATCATAATTTTTCTTCAATTTCTTTGGTCATATTTGTCGTTCATGTTTATAATTATTAGTCTTGGACTAATCATATATATTTGTATTCTTTTCTCCCTTTGCGCCTTTTTTCATTAAATCCCACGCTTTATTTGCGTTTAAAGCCCCCACGGACCTTAGAGCTTTTTTGCGCTTTTCGCCTTTGATACCACTGGAATGAATGCATACTGCGGATGCAAGGAACCATGTGAATTTTACTAATTGCAATTTGTAGATTCATCTGATTTCTCAAAATGGAAAATCAATCTCTGAGGGTCTATCGGAAACAGTCCCTCTACCCTGCAAAGGTAGGGGTTAAGGTATGTGTATATCCTACCTTCCCCAGAACCTGCTTGTGGGAATCCTTTGGTGTGTTGTTGTTTTTGGAACATCAGCCCCCACAAACTCAAAATGCATCACCACCATCACTGACTCCGGCAGTCCCTATTGTATCTAAAACTAGTAGCAACATATTTTCAGGTCTACCGGATTTGAGTGACATTTTGGAGAGGTACACCCCTTTGTTTTAACCTAGATCAAGCAGCACCAAGAGGTAGGGAGAAAGGAAAACAAATTTTGGAGCAACAAAATGTGCCCTCTGAGACAGATTGCGGTAGAGGGTCGAGAGCATCTCAAAAGTACTTGGACTTTTAACCATCACATTAGCTAGCAATTAAACTATATCATAGAAAAGCTCAACTTACTAGAGTCAAGGTTCTTTGCGCAATCTGAATGTGAAGATAAGATCTATTCAAAATACAATTATTAATAAGATCAAGTTTGGTATTTAATTGGAGAAGGGTAGAGTGAAGACCCATTATCCACCGAATTTCAAAGCTGAAAAGAGGAAAATTCTAGGAGAGTGTCATCTCAAAAAGATTACCTTTAATTTCGCACTTTTCACCTATGAAACTCGGTGGATAATGGGTCGTCCCTCTACCCATCTCCAATTAAAATACCAGACTTGGTTCACAGGCCGGGATTCTAACTACTGACATGCCCCTACCACACATCGCGCTATGTACTGCCTCCGCAATTTAAACTAAATCATTGGGGCAAGGTCTATTTTGAATGGAATTACAGGATCAAATTAATTCTTAACTTCATAACTCTTCCCTCGAATAACACTTACAGGGAATTCCTAATTTCTAGTGAAAATAATGATTTTACCACTATCTTGCCAATCAGAGCAGACAAAATACACCTAGAGAAAATAAATTCCAACTTGAAGAGCCTTTAAGCGCAATATCATATTATAGAAGTATCATAAATCACATCCTAAAAAACAAGTTTGAATATTCATTTGGCGTTCTCAAGGTCAATCTGAATCAAAAAAGCAGGAGCCTTCCCAAACAGTCACTCCTCCCATATTATCAAAATCACAGGGATAACAGGTAGCGAAAAAAGCAAACCTGCTACAGCTATGATATATGGAGAGATCATCAAGAGCACTTAGAGCAACACCTCCAGTTAAGCAAATCAAGGTCCCTGACACTATCCTTCTCCCCCATGTCTTTGCCTTCCCTTCCTCCGCCACCACTTTTCCCGAACTACATCATATCAATCAATCAATCAATCAATCAACCAAGAGTGGATGCACAATATACATTATAGAGAATAGATTCAACCAAACACAATAGCTCTAGTTTAGAAACCTATTAAGTATATAAAAATATTGTATACGAACCCAGAAACTCAAATGGTCAGTTAGATTCAGTAGCATCATCCCGAACCCATAAAGTTCAAATCTTGGATCTGCCTCTGCAATCAACTAACACCTCAACACCAAACCAGTTGGGACAGACTATATGAATCCTCTCTACCCATTCCACTTTTCCCGAACTACATCATGTCAATCAATCAATCAGTCAACAAGGGAAGATGCACAATATACACTATCAAATCAACCAAACACAGTAGCTCTAGTTTACTTCAGATTCTGTATATATGTTAAGAAACATATTAACTATGTACAAATATTAAATTTCGAACCCAGTAACGCAAATGGTCAGTTGGATTCAGTAGCATCAATCCAAACCCATAAGTTCAAATCTTGGATCCCCCTCCACATTCAACTAACACCTCAACACCAAATCAATTGGGATAAACTCTATAAATCCTCTATACTCATTTCATTCTACAAAAACCCATTTGATCCCAACACTAAATAATTCATCAAACTACAATTTCCCCACAAAATTTTAATAATTTTTGTATATAAGTCGACTCTATTTCTTCCATATATATATAAAAAGGAAATTTTAACTATGATGCAAAAATGGTATCAAAATTTTTTTTAAAAATAATCTTACGCAGATGGAGTGCGACGCAAGAAGGAGATAAATCTTCGCCCCAACATTTTGCTTCTGTGAGTTTCTTCAGCTTGAAAAAACCTCTCTTAAACCCCAAAAATCATATGGAATGTTAAAATTATTGTTTATCTGCAGCCTGCTCAAACGACGTCGTAGTTTGGTCAAAAAGCAAAATGAATAATTATTTTGTACGAAAATAAACAATTTAGTTTTTTCTTAATAAAGTTGGGTAAATAAAATAAACTGAAAGTATATACAAAGAATATGAAATGAACGCAAAAGTAAAAATATGGTCAAGAATAGATTATCGAACCAAGTATAAATTTCAAATATAAACAATTTTTACACCTCTGATTGAAATATAACCATTATCAAGACTTTGTAATTGAAGTAGCTAAAAGATTTTACAATTTAGTGTTGTTGAATAGAGTTATTGTACTTATATAGTTGAAATTTATTAAAGTCATGATATTATGATTCAAAACTCAATAAATAATTGTAATTTATCTATTCTCTATCCCTTTTTACATCATTATTAGAGGAAATTTCGTAAATAGCCATTATAATAAATTTAATTAAGCTCATTAGTTATAGTTTGCATATTTACGGGTTGTAGCAATAGTTTAAGATGTTATGGGCGACCTCGTTTGTATAATTCGCGTGTATTTGAGTAATTAAGCTATTTTCGTCCGTATTTGTATAAACTGGTTACTATCAATTGATTTGTATTTATTTTTGTTTAAATTATTTTCGATTGATAATGGTAATTTTGGTGGAAAAAGTGTTTGTAGCTATTTCCCTCTAATCTCTATAGTTGTATAAATGGAGTAGTAACAACTGTTATACTGATTATATTATACAAATTTCGGAATCATATAAATATGATAAAATTTGAATTTATACAAACACAAACATTTGAACGTTAAATAATTATGCAAATTATATTATCAAATTACATTATACAAAAGTTATTAAAATTAATTATACAAAATCCGAAAATTACATGTTTATACAACTCAAACTTGGCTGTGTAATTTTGCCAAGAAACTAGTGGTGAATGATTATTAATTCAAACTATAATTATTAACTAATTTACTAATATAAATTTACTTATTCATGCAATTTCCCCTAATTATTAAGTTCTTTTTAGTTTACACTAAGATCCAAATTGATGATGTGTGCCTATCCACAAATCATGTTGCTTAAATTGTACCCAACCTAAATATAATATTATTATTCGAACAATCATAGAAGCGGCTTGAAATAGATTGGATTCACATTATCTTGCATTTGGGTTTTGCATATTGATTAGATATGAAATTTAGTACATTTGTTTGACTAGTATATTTAATACTATTTGATTTTTTGAAATATATTGAACAATACTAAACAAAATTGGATTATAAAACTTGTGAAACTCGTAATTCCTCTGTCTCATATTAGTTGATCAATTTTCTTTTTATATGCATATTAAGAAATCATAAATAAAAAATAATTTTACTAATTCACCCCTTAAAAACTTCTTGAAAATTTTACAAACAAATATGAATATTTCCAAAAGGATAATATAGGAAAAATTTAATTAATGTTTTCTTAATTTATAAAATGAACAACTATTTTAATAAGATGATCAACTAATATGAAACGGAATATTAATAGCATGAAAAATTGTTGTCAAATAATAATTATAGTGTATAGCATCACAAATCACAAAGTATAATATAAAATTGGGATATAGAGAGTACAACCAAAATTATGACAACTAATGTAACAGACAAAGTCTGCTAATATTCGAAATGAAAGTTTTAATACCAAACTTTGCCATATTCACTGTATTTAGCATAACAGCTTTCCAGTTCTTTTTCTTCTTTTTTTTTTATAATCATGAACGGTGTTTGTGTGCGCCTTAATTAAATCTTCTAGATATCTACCAATTACCATCATCAATAATGGATGACTCTGTCTATCAAAACTGACACGTGAGGGAAAAAAACTACATAATGTTGTCTCTGGTGAGATTTAAACAATATCCCAATTATTTGATGTGTATTAATAAATTATAATTTTAGTAATAAGAATGTATATGAAAACACGTATCATGTATTCATCGGGTTGGTATAAATACTAGACAGAGGTAAGTTGTAGTTCTTTCCTTTACTTTTCTCAAAATCATGTCAGACCAACTATAAGATTCACAAACAACTACACGTCAGTCTCAAACATGTTTGGGTTAGTTGTATGAATTCTCACCGACCATGTTACTCCATTTAAATTCTATCAGACATGTATAAGATTCTCAAAAAGCAGTACAAAAATGTTAAAAAGTCCTTTTCTTCACATCTTTGGCTCTCAAAAGATGATCAACAACAGTCAATTTAGCATGGATGTGAGGAAAACATCAATGTTAAATTTCCATCTAGATCAAAATAAGAACTGTAGATTGCTAAGATAATTGATACAAATTTACAATATAGTTCCTAGATTCCCAGATTCAGTCTAGTATCATAAGCATTTCTTCTCATAGAAATGTCCGCAAATTTGATCAATTACTCTTCGTGCTCTATCAACAGATATAGATATATGCTCACCAAGTAAGTCGTCTCATCGTTTCCTATCGGTTCAGGTAGTGTGTATATGGTTAAAGATGTTGTCATTCATTCTCCATTCATGTAACAAGGGGAGAAGCAGCTGGCCTCGGATAAGACGTAGTTTTTCTTCCTGAAGCTTCATCGGTAGAGGTTCTGTGATGCTTCCTTTGTGTAGTTTCGCGTTTGAGACTTCCTGATTCGTTTAAGTTCTGAAGTTGCTCCAATGCCTTTACGACCTCGGGCATTTTGGGCCTGAATTTGGGTTCTAATGCCAGGCATTTGACTGCAAGAAGTGCTGCTTTCAGTGCTCCTTCCACTGAGTACTGACCTTCTATACGGTGATCCATAATACGGAGGACTTTACGTTTACTAGTAAGGAAAGGCTTAGCCCATTCGATCAGATTATGTTCCCCATGGGGGCGGTTTTTGTCCATCACTCGACGGCCTGTCAGCATTTCTAGAAGAACAACCCCGAAACTGTATACGTCACTTCTAGCGGTTATATGACCTACGCATGTGAGGTGACAATCAGAAGCTGAGAAAAAATTTACTCCAGGATATCAGAGCAGAAAGGGGAAGTTTCAAGGCCGAAACATTTAAACAGAAAGACGAAAATGATTAAATAAGGGATAAAGAACAGCAATAAACTCGAGGGGATTAGATTTTTGTTGAATAGGGATATATAACAGAGCAAACCAAATAGCATTACACTTCCGATTTCTTTCAAAACACATAGTATTGATATTCTCGAGTATGAAAGACTTGCAAATTAGACAAATAGACAACTATCAAGAACTAAATAGAGGAGATAACTCTTAAGAGAAACAGAACCGAAATATATATATATATATATGCCAAACGTTCAGACGAAAACAAATGTGGGTGAATAGGGCCATTTCTGGACAGAAACAGTTGAAGGAGTAAATTGAAAATACAACATACATGAAGGTAGAGAGGTTGTTTCCGATAGACCCTCAACTTAAGTAAAGCATAACAACAATTAGGAATAAATTGAAATTGTATATTACCTGTGGCCATATACTCGGGAGCAGCATAACCAAAGGTACCCATTACTCTAGTAGATACATGGCTTTTACCATCGATTGGCCCATCCTTTGCCAATCCAAAATCAGAAAGCTTTGCATTGTAATTCTGTCAATTCATGGCATGGAAAGATTGTAAGAAGACTACAGAAACATTCTTAAACCTTTAAAAGACTAAATTCTAAAGGTGTTTTCACATACAGCATCAAGCAAAATGTTAGATGATTTGAAATCCCGATATATAACTTTAGCTTCTGGGCTGTGGAGATATGTCAGTCCCTTAGCTGCCTCGAGAGCAACCTTCATCCGGAGATTCCATGATAGCGGTTGGAAATAAGTACTCCCTGTTCAAAATGTACCAAAGGTTAAGTCATGACATTACATGGACGATATTCCTGGATGTCCTCAAATCAGATGCGGATTCAAGATTTGAAGTTTATGGGTTCCTATAACGAACTAAGTTCACAGTAAAATACTTACAGATATTTAGTAGATTTCTTATTCTTATACATGGTTTAGAAAAAAGTAATCGGGTTCCCATGAATCCACATATCATACAGTGGATCCACCCCTGCCTCAAATACGGAATTTTATGGTTTTAGATGAGCTATACTTACTTCTGAATAGATGATTTTCCAAACTTCCTCTCGGCATGAATTCGTACACCAGAAGCCTGTGTTCATCTTCTAAGCAATATCCGATCAACTTCACGAGATTAGGATGAGATAACTGGCTCAGGTAAGTGATTTCCGCCTGAAGTTAAAGTTTACCGAGCAAACAATTAATCAACTTATCAACATCAAGAATTATAGGAAACATGATCAGCTAACTACATTACAGAAAAATGATCTATCTTTAACAATTTCGATATGTCTTTAATATTAACGATCATCGAAAATTTTAAAGGGAAGAGTATATATACCAGCCATTCCTTGTGACCTTGAAAGCCTTCTTGGTTCAATCTCTTTACAGCTATAACCAATCCAGTCCCTGGCCTTGCAGCTTTAAACGTATTCTCGTCTATCCAACCCTTAAATACACAACCAAAACCACCTTCTCCCAACACACTATCTGGACGGAAGTTCCTCGTGGCTACTCGGAGTTCATTGAAACTAAAGCTATTCAGATTCGACAATTCCAGAATTTCACTCTGACTACGAGGAGTCAACGGAGCCGATGAATATGAATGCCTACTACTCAACTCTCTTCCATCACTTGCTCCTGTTAAAAAAAAAATAAAAAAAACTCTTACTTATAATCAATAATATCGTGTTCATTTATCGAATTAATTAAGAATCTTGAACATAGCAATTATCTACAAGAGTGTTGAATAATGACAGCAGCCTAAGCAAAATGCTTTACTTCTTTTTTCCTCTTTCTTTTTATAACTATGGTACTCAAGCCAGCTCGAGTGCTCTAATTCAATTCCGCAAGATACATGCTACCTCTCACCAACACAGATACCGCGAGTAATCTCACTAACATAGACACCTCCCAAAATCCAGATATAACTAAGAAATAGTTCCATAAACTTCATACAAAATTTCTTCCAATCAATCCAATAAACACTAGAGACTATGGTTTTTACTTAACAATTAGCCAACGATTGACCATAGATTTCGGATCAGATTTTAGAATTTTTTTACAAAAACGGCCTTAGAGGAGTGTTTGAACTTTCGGAATTTCCACTAACAAAACTTCAAAAAAAAAAAATCCAACTAAAATGCATTTCGAAACACAAAGTTCAAATTCTCAAAATTCACTTCAAAAACTCAAATTTTCAAGTTTCGAGTTTCAATTTCAAAATCTATAACCAAACAGGAGCTAAAAATAGAAAGAAAATTCACTCATAAATTTCCACAAATAGCATAAAAAAAAAATCTAAACTTTTCCAGTCCCATTAATAATTCTCTAAACATATCCTAGCTAACTGAAATAAAAAATCACATATCCCGATACACTAAACTCTCACTATAACCCAATAAAACCCAAACCACAAAAGTCTATTATACTGTTTTCACAGCTCAAACTAGTAAGCACCCGATGCACTAAACTCCGGCTATAACCCAACAAAACTCGAACCATAAAAGTAAGCACATATCCCGATGCACTAAAACTCTGCCTGTGACCCAACAAAAGTCTATTATTTCCACAGCTCAAACTCGTAACTTTTTGATCACATGACAGTTGAATAAAGAACTGAAAAACAAAAACAGATAAAATTATAATAAAAAAAAAATACCATGATGAAGAGGACTTTCTGCTTTAATTCGAACACTTAAACAAGAACCCATTAAAATTTATGAACCAAAAGTTTCAATCTTTGTAAGAAAAAAAAAACTCTTATAAAAAATGACTAGTGATTGAATTGATTCTTGTGGGTTTACATATATAAACTCAAAAAAAGGGTGAAATGTATAAAAGCCAAAAATATGAAGTGTGAACGAAAAGAAATGTAGTTTATATATGTGTTGGAAAAAAAAAAATTGACACTTTGTTGGGTTGTCTTTCACGAGAATCTCTTGTAAGAAAAAAATAAAAATAAAATAAAAAAATCACAAAGGCCAAAATCTACAAAAGTGTACTTTGACCTTTCCTCTTGTCTTAGTCAATATGATTTGTTTTTCGTATATTAATTTCTGTCTCGATTTATGTGATTTGTTCGAGTGAAATTTTTTTAATAAAAAGATTATAGTTTAGAATGGATATTTTTAAAATTAAATTATTACTAAATATAAAAATATATCATTTTTTAGATAGACAAAAAAGGAAAGTGTATTATATAAATTGGGACAAAAAAATGATAAAAATAATCCTTATATTTTGAGATATATATGAAATTGTCCCTTAAATATACTCTCTCCGTCTCTCTTTACCTGTCCAATTTTAATTTTTTATTTGTTTTTTTTACTCGTCACTTTTGAAAAATTAAGAAAACACAATATTTTTTATTTATTATACTATCAATTTATTTAGAGAGTTAATATTTTTGAAAAAGGTAGAACCTCTTTATTGAGTAAATTTATTTTGAAATTCTATTCATTAATAGAAGTAAAAATGATAAACTCACTATATTAATTTATTTTTTGAATAGATGTCAAAAATATACAAGTAAATAGGAACCCAGGGAGTATGCTTCACTATATAATAACTTCTTTCCACTAATACATTCCCAATAAAAACTGCAAATAAATTTTATAAAAATTGTGAAGGAAATTTTTTCAACTAGAACATCATGAAAGTAAACCTCAAAAATGTTCCATCAAACTTATATAATAGATTAAAAATAGGAGAAATTTTAAGAAATTATACATTTCTAAATGTAAATTCATATTAAATTCCTTTTTTTTGTCATAGTTTGATGTGCAATCCTTCTTCAAACCTTTTATAAACACGAGATATTTGATGCATCAAATTGCACTTTATTTGTATAAATCTAATAATTAAAATTTATTAAATACATTACGGCGATCAAATAAACCTACTTTTACAAACCTAAATGGCCAAAATTATTACAAAAAAATATATAAGGATCATTTTGAATTGACCTCCAAATACAAGAGCCAAAGAACTATTTTTGGTTAATTTTTTCAAAAAGAAAGAGTGAAAAGGCAAATAGTGAATGGAGTGTAGGGACCAATTTAGCTTTTATTTAGAGCCTTTAAAGCTTATCTTCTTTTTTAATAAAGGTTTCTTTATTTCTTTTGGCTGCTGGCTCTGTGCAACTTGTACAAGAAGACAAACGTGTGCATTTAGTGCACCAAATTTAATCATCAACTTTCAAAAAATAATAATTAGATTAAAAAAAAAAATCTAGAAGTATACTCCAGCTATCCGTCTTAATTTATGTGATATTGTTTGATGTAACCAAGGGCGGCTCAACATGATTAGTGGCCTAAAGCGAAATTTCAATTCGGGGCCTAAAATATAATCAAACTTCATATACATATTTATTCAAAAATTATTTTTCTTACACTATTTAGATGAAAATTATTAGTATTTTAATATTGTTTTCTTAGTTATTAGTTTTAGGTAAGATTTTATCAACTCAACATTGAAAAACGTCCTTTTAGTGAGACAATTATTATATGAATTGTTAACATAATTATACAAGTAATAAGTTGATAAATATTAAATAGAGATAAGATTTAGAATCATAGAATTTGACACAAGAAGTTGATGACTTGGTATACCCCATTTTAATATGATTGTAGTAATGCTTGAAACTAAAATTTAAAATGAAATAAAAAAGAATTTGTAATTCACTTTGTTCAACACTTTTCACTATTAATTCTTATTTTTAACAAAGTACAAAAGATGTTAAAATGGGTAAAATAATATATTTTTAAAAAAATTACTTTTTATCATAAATAATCAATTTTTTCTATAAAAATTTTAACACATAATTTATTCTTGATTTTGGGGCCCCCGAAATTTGGGGGCCTAAGGCAAAAGCCTTATTTCCCAAAGCATAGAGCCGGCACTGGATGTAACATAAAATTTAAGAAATTATATGTATGCATTACCCTCCACGGACACTACTATGAGTAAAGTCTAAATATACAATGTCTTCTCTAGATCTTACTTCACAAAATACATAAAATAAGAATAGGATAAGTATATATAATCTTTTTTTAGAAAATGTTATTATTTAATTTGTGTGATTATGTTTGACGAAATTATTTGTGTGTACAAACCTTACTTATAATAGCTGAGAGTAAAGTCTAAATATACAACCTCTTCTTTGGATCTTACTTTCACAAAATAAGAATAAGATAGATATGTACACCCTTCTTTTTCAAATATATTGTTGCATTTGTTGGCATCTTCTTTGTTTTTTAATACTAATAATAGTTTTGGATAAACTTAATCAAAGCTACCTAATTATGAGAATTTATAGTCTGACTTTTATTAAGACTTTGGTATCAATCAACTAAAGAATGTAGTGTACTGAATGAGATTAAAAATTTTTTAATCAGATGTCTTGAATTTTGAATATATATTTTTATAGGTAGTGTTTCCTATAAATATGACCCTTATAAATTTAAATTTAATCAAATTTTAATATAAATATTAAATATTGAATTAAAAAAAAAATTGGGATCATAAGTGTAACTATTGATACTGGAGACTATTTATATTTTGTGTGGACTACTAAATTTACTGGTTAACAATAAATGTAGCGCTGTATAAAAAATTAAGGTATTGTTTGGTAAGGGAATAAAATAGATAAAACTATTTTAATGAATTGTAATATTTTATAGGATTAGTTATTTTCATAGTTTATATAAATAACTACTTCCTCCGTTCCATTTTATGTGGCAACATTTGATCGGGCACAGAGTTTAAGAAATAAATGAAGACTTTGAAATATTTACCAAATTGTCCTTTTAAAAGTAGACTCACTTTTCTCTCTTCTCATAAATGTATTGAAATATTATTTTAAGATTAAATGGGACCAACAAGGGTAAAAGAGGAATTTCACCTTTAAATACTTACCATATAAGGAAATGTGACATTCTTTTTGAAACTGACCAAAAAGAAAATGATGCCACATAAAATGGGACGGAGGGAGTAATACATTATGTTAGTATATATAGTGAGATGAATAATTTCAAGATTAATTAATATTTTTAATCAAATTCAGAATAAAAAATTCAACTATTTTATTATATTACGGAATCTTTCTTTTATTTATATTTATACTTGTCATATTTTATTTTATGGGCGCCAATTTCACTAATCGTTGGAGTCAAATCAAGTTAGGCTAATTTAATACTTTAAAACTTAAATGAGCGAAAAATATATCAAAAATATACTCCCTCTGTCCCTAATTACTTGTTCACTTTTGAATTGACACAAATATTAAGAAAGCAATTATTGATATAGTGAGTTTACCATTTTACCTCTATTAATTATAAAGTAAATACATTCAAAATTTAAGATTTTCAAGAAATTATATCTTTTTCAAAGTAATTAATTAAGGGTATAATAGGTAAAATTATTTTGTCCTTTCTTAATTTGTCAAAATAGACAAGTAATTAGGGACAGAGGGAGTAGTAAGTTATACTCCTTCCGTCCAACAATAGTTGTTCACTATACTAAAAATAGTTGTCCAACAATATTTGTCTAATTTAAAAAATCAAGAGATAATTTATCTTTTGTGTCTATTTTATCCTTCATATTAAATATTATTTATCATCTAACACATTTATCAAAACATTAAATTTAATAAAGTCAAAGGATAATACAGTAATATTACCCCTATTATTAATTGTTTATTAAGGAGCGTGTCAAGTCAAGAGTGGACAACTGTTGTTAGACAGAGGAAAAAATATTAGGAAAAATCCTTTTGGTCAGAATTTGGCCAAAATGGTATTTTACATATGTTATTTTACTTTTTTGAACATTTATATCTTTTTAACTTTTATATCTTTTAATTAAAAAATGATTTAAAGATTAATTTATATTAAAATAATACATTTTAAAACATTTATTAAAATTTATATAATTCGATTTTCGAAAAGTGAAATGAGTATTATATTTATGTGTTTTTGTGCTGGATGTCTGATTAGCTGCTTAAAGACAATTGGTTGCAAGTAAGGTAGCACCATTAATGTTATTTCACTCCATGTGTAAAGCTTACAATTTTCAATGGAGGCAAAAATATTTGTATATATTATATGTGGTGGGCCTTTTTATTATTAAAATTAAAAGAAAAAGGGGGAGCAGGTAACACATTTATTTATTTCCATACGTAAGTCTTGACATAAGGATAACGTAATATATGCAATAAAATGTTTAAAATAATTACTACAAAAAAATTGTCTAAACTAACGAATGTCATGTAATTAACTTTAAATAAAATTGAATGAATATGGATAAAATTTACTCAAATAAAACTTTTTGGCAAGAATTTAAATACAATGAAACGGTTGAAATCTCTCTATCTTAATTTAAAAAATTAAATTTAAAATTTTGAAAATAGGAGATTCTTTTTAATTATAAGCGTCACCCTCAAAATTGTATGAAGCAATGGACAAATTCAAATATAATTAAATTTTAGAGATAATTTCATAAACCTCTCCTCAAATTAAGGTTAATAACACTAAAGAAGTAAAAAAAAAATCATGTGTAAAAAGATCATATATACCTATTAAAAATTAAGATAATGAATTTAAAATTAATTTTTCACTTTCATTAGATAAAAGGATATATATGAACCATTTTTATAATGATAGAGGTATATGTGAGTCATTTTTATAACGATAGAGATATATATGAATCACTTTTATAACAAGAAAAAAAGAATATAATATTATTATTATTATTACTTAATGTTATTATTGGAAAAATCTTTTTGGCCAGAATGGTATTTTATCTATGTTATTTTACCTTTTTAAATATTTTTACCCTTTTAACTTTAATACTTTTAACCAAAAAATGGAAAAAATATCAGTTTATTTTTAAAAAAAAATATATAGTTTTTTTTTAATTTTCTGGCTAAATTCTGACTAAATTTTCTAGCTATTTAGCGCTTTTCATTATTATTATTATTATAAAAAGTGTCTAAGTGCATGAATTTTTGAAAAGGCCAGTCAAACTGAACTGGCAAAAACAAAGAAAGAGGAAAATTCACCTCCAATTTGCCAAACTAGACAACGAAAGTTCAAATAACTAGGCTGATGAGACTTACAAGTCTCCAAACAAATATATTATCGGGTAATGCTAAATTATCAGAAAATTTAGTTAGAATTTGGCTAGAAATTTAAAAAGTTAATTATAATTTTTTATTATTTTAAGATAAACTGATATTTTTTTTCATTTTTTAGTAAAAGGTATTAAATGTAAAAGGGTAAAATGTTTAAAAAGGTAAAATACCATTCTGGCCAAATTTTCTGGCCAAAAGAATTTTTCCTATATTATCCATTTTAATATGCTTGTCTGATTTTAATTTAACATGAAATTTAAGAAAATATTTTCTATGTTCATTTTTATTTTATATAAAATATAAGTATTAACTTTTACTTGGTTCATTTTTAAAAATAAAAAATAATTCATTAGTTATTTCATAATTTACTCTTATTATAAATTATAGTTATTTTTCAAAGCATTGAATTTGTTATATTTAAATAATAAAGTAATAAAATTAACATTTTATTCATCGTTCTTTAAAGAATATGTCAAATTAATAATTGGACAAGTAAAAATGGACGGAATTCTGTTGAGGTGGTTATAAGTTTGGTTCTATATAGTACTAAGTATTGGAACACAATTACAACCAATTTTACAATATATGGAGTTGACCCTAACAATCTCTTTATGTCATTCACAGGCCAAAAAAAATCAAATTTTAGATTTGACATGTGAATACTCTACACTCCAATCAAACTATATATTATTAATTGATATATTCTTATTTTATTTGGTTTTCAATTATTTTTTAAAAATAATTCTTGACTTTATCCTATTGGCAGCCTAGCAATGACAATCTTTTTTTTTTTTGTCTGTTCATTAATTCTACTCTATCATTTTTATTTTTATTTTAAAAAATACTCTATTTTATTGGAAGAGAACCTCTTTATTATAGCAGCTAGAAAGGTAACTTTAATATGAAGAAAAAGTTGTAAACGTCCACATTGCATAAAATGTTATTTAACCTTAATCTAATTCTACTTTTTTGTACATGTGGAATATTAAATACTCTTAAAAGATAGTAGCAACTCAATATCTAACTATAATAATTTTTCATACTAGAAACTTTTGACTTTGATAAGAAAATAATTAAATTAAACAGGGACAATAGGACCCTTTTTGTTACTATAGTTGCTAAGCAAGACAACAAGTTCATTTGACTTTCTTACATCCAAGAAATATTCTTGTTTTCCATTCGGTATTCGTATTTATATTAAAGTTCAATTAATTTGAATTTACACTATGTATTCCCTTTGTTCCTATTTATATGTCATTATTTTAGATTTTACGTGCATTAAGAAACTAAGTAAGTTTACTATTCTACCTTTATTTAAATTTTTTGGAACTCAAGTTTTCAATCAATGAATATGAATTAATTTATTTTGATTGATTAATTTAACCAATGGACATGAATCATTTACTTAGTTTTTCTAAGTTGGTCAAATGTATATTTTCAAAGCTAATAACTCACAAGAGTAAAAAAATGAACAATATGTTAATTTATGCATTGATTTTATTAAATGACAGAAATGACATATAAAAAGGAACGAAAAAAGTATTTTATACCCATAACTCGAAATTGACAACCTCATCTACTATACCATATCATTTAATGGTCATTCCAGAGATATTCATGCAAACCTCAAAAGTTGTGCTCTTTCCTTTTCAATTTTTATGTAGTTTAAATGGATACTCCTAGAAGTTTAATTTAAAAAATAAAGTAAGCTCTTTGGAGTTTTTTCAAACCCCAAAAATTAACTCACATGAATTTTTTTTACCCGTATAATAAGATCACAAGGCCATTCCCGCTATCAATACACATAGAATATAACACTCTTCCACACATCATGGGTCGTCAACTGAAGCATAAATAACATAATATGTAGCCTAATATTAATAAACATAGTAACAAGGATCGATGAATATGTATGGCTTTTATATCATGTGAAGAAATAAACATTCGATCTAACTCAACCCTAAAAACTAGTTTACGAGGAAAAAAAGTGTTCAAGACGACAACTCATTTCCTCAATCATATAGATCGGATAGTAATTATTATCAACATGTCATGAGATTTTCGTGGGCGATAGAAAAGTATGCCGCTTAAGGGTAAAACAAAAGATTAAAAGGTAAAACAAAATATTAAAAATTAAATTATTTTTATTATTTATATTTTAAGCGAAACTAATAAGAAATAGTGTCACATAATTCACGACAAAATATTTAAAACACCAATTTAGGACCATATATGTTTGTGAAAGGAAAATGAAGTCAACTGCCATGTGACTTGATAATACATACACCTTTGTCGTAATGAAAAATAGAAACATCATCAATTGACTTGCAGGTCTCATGTTCCTTGTTTTTGAGGAATCAACTTTTCAAGATATTGGAAATCTTCATTTTCAAACTATGGCATTTAATTCATTCATTGAACATATATAATAATGTTGGGTTGGATATATATATGTTCTGTCACTATAAATATAGAAAATTTCCATAACAGTCATCACGTGTACGTTTACCAAGAGGGAGAAAGACTTGTCGTCGAATCAAGTGTAATTCCATAAGTAAAATTTAAAAAAGATAGTTTATGCAAATTTCACTTTTTACCTTCGAAAATTGAGAAGTTTGTTGTTTAAGATAAATCGTCAGCTCAAGGAAAAAATGGCAAAAAAAAAAAAGACATATAGTCATAAGTCACAAATATTTTAAAGCTGAATATCTATCAAAAATAATTTTTCTATACCTTTGCGATATTATTATTGATATCACATTCAACTAAAGTCTCTTTAAGTCTTAAGTTCCTTTTAGATCACCTCATATTGGGATGTCTGCGCTAGGGGTGGATGAAGCTATTTAGCTTAAGGTTATCTAAATCTACTATTTTCTACGTAAAATCTACAATAAGTCAATAACTAGTAGATTGAACACATGATATAAAAAATATACTTGATAGATTCAATGCTAAAAATACTAAAAGTTTGAACCCCAAAATTCAAATCCATCATCATTTGCATATCTCATATCCTCTGCCCAATCGACAACCACTCTAATCTTATCCTAAGAAAATAGCTGGTAAAAGGAATATTCGTAGGGTAACATATCCATATAACAAAACTTTTCCACTAGGTCAATGCTTAATACTATTCATAAATATCGTACTTCAATAATATATACTCCTTCCATTTCAAATTACTTGTCACTTACATTTTTAAAATGTATTTTCTCAATAATATGATTTATTATAAGTTATAGTACTTTTCATATAATTTTTAAATATCTAAATTTAATTTTATATTATCAATTAACCTAATCTAATGCTATCTAAATTTAATTTTATATTATCAATTAACCTAATCTAATGCAGCATTAAAAATTAGTCAAAGATTATTTTGAAATGGAGAGAGTAAAAAGAAAAAGATAGAAGAAACTAGTGGTTGCAAAATTGCATAAAATATCGTCACAAATTAGTGAACCAGGGTAGCTAGAACCAAAACCAAATACTAGTATTATTTGATTTAAGATCTTGTGTGTGACATGACTGTAAAATGTTCACACAAATACCAAGGGAAAAAAAGTTCCCAAACATTAGAAAATGACAAATAAGCATTTTTATGGAGAAAGACTTTGAACGCACCAAACACACAAATACTCCATTCACTTGCAGAAAAATAAAGGACACCTAAAATAAATAGATCACAAGAGATTTTCCACAAAAAGAATACTAGTCATAGGGTAGGTATGTCATTAGATGCACATTTCAATTTTATTACACAATTTTGTTGCAGCCAAAAAAGTAGGGTAGAGCAATGTATGTCAATTTTATTGTACATGTTATGTAAATTTCAAACTGCAACAAAGAGTACACAAGACATTGACTTGATACAAGTCTACTGCATTGGAAGTCCTAGATCAAAAACTGCAAAATTCCAATCGCGTGCAAGACCTTAGGCGCTTTTCTTCACCTCAGCAGCCTTGATGATGTCAATGAACTCCGGCTATAAAATACACAAAAAGGAAATGTTAAGAATAAGCTACTCACTATTCTTTTAAAGCAACCATTTATCAACCCTTATTCATTGTTTCTTAAGCCAAGAGCCAGAGTATTTTTCACATACCTTCAAAGAAGCTCCACCTACAAGAAAACCGTCAACATCTGGCTGTCCAGCCAACTCCTTGCAGTTTGCACCGCTTACAGATCCTGCACGGAGCATATAGTACAGTTCAGTTACTTGGTAAAAGCAAATGGGAAAATGATTTGTCTTGTTTATAAAGTGAATTAACGAGGAATTGAAAAATGCCAAACAAGCTTAGCATGTGACTAGCTGACTATTTAGTCATTTTGCAGCCAAGGTATGGTTACAAAAGCTAGTGTTTAGTTACGTATTTGACTATACACCAAATACTTCAAGTCTGCTTCATTAAATTCTGGCTATATGCTTGCTATCCATTACTGTTAAACATGTATCAGAGTTACTTTATTTGAGAAGCCAGTATAATGTGTCCAACAAGAAATGGAGCTAATCTTATCTCCCACAAATGTGTGGAGTGTTGGGAAGAACTTCTCAAAAATTTTAATGCTGACACATGGATGATAAATGAACAGAGAGAAGCATCACATTATTTGGATAAAATGCATTGTGGTCAAAGAACATTACCTCCATAGATGATCCTGGTTGAAGCAGCAACTTCAGCGCTAACATTTGCTTGAAGCCATTTCCTCAATTCAGCATGTACCTGGAATGCAGAAAACAACCTTAAAACAAAAGTGCAGAAATTCATACCAAATAAATGATCTGGGTGTGCTTTCATTATCTTACATCAATGTAATAACATAGTCTATTAACTGGAAAGAGACTAGGAGAAACTTGCAATTCTATCTTGAAATTACTACTCAATAGGTTGATGTAGAAGTAAAGAACAGTTAAGATAATTGTTTAACACATTGGCTTCTTCATCCCTTTTCCAGACCACCAAGAGATCCCAGGACAAAGCCTAGAAAGAATATGAAAATAGAACTTTGAAATCTAGTGTTACAATAATTGGAAAAAAAAACATGAAAAATATCGCCTGATGTGATCAGTATTTAATCACTGATACTAACATTCCAAGTATAGTTGAAATTCAATATAGATCTCAAGGAACTTGACTGAGGAAATGAAACAAGCTGGTCAAATTAACTTACTTCCTGGGCTTGTGCAGGGGTTGCAACCTTTCCAGTACCAATAGCCCAAACAGGCTCATAAGCTACCACCACATTTGACCAATCTTTTACTCGCTCTGCAGTAAGATGAACCGGAAACAATTAGATGAAGGACTATGAAAGATGGTCAAAAGTGGCGCAAAAAGAAAGCGCCAACGTCTGTTGGAGCTCTAAGTGCAATTAAAGCGAGGGCTTTTAGCAAAGAAAAGCCCCAAGAAAGAAAAAACTAAAAACAAAATTGTAGCTCGATAAGTGTAACTATAAACACAAAATATAACTAATTCAGTAACAGAATAAAAAATACTACTAAGCTATATATATGTTGTTGTGCCCTTAAAGGTCAAGCCCTACGTTACATGTCCACAACCTGGGCTCTGTGAGCTTCAAGGCATAAGCACGCTTTAAGCAAAGCCTTTTAACAACATTCCAGTGAAAGTTGTATAAAAATAGAATGATGTTAGACATTATGGAATGTCCAAAAAAGGAAAGCTTATTATGTAAATTTCAAATGGTACAAATTGACATCCTATGCATAGACGACGATACCAAGTTGTCACTCCTAACATACACTAGGAAGCCCTGTAAGCACTCACAAAAACAAATAAGAAGATCTGCTAGTTCCAGTTTCTTTCCTTGTTATCTTCCATCGCTTTACTTACAAATAAGAAGATCTGTTAGTTCCAGTTTCTTTCCTTGTTATCTTCAATCGCTTTACTTTAGTCTTTTCATTTTACCTTTTAGTTTCTTAAAAACCTCATCAATCCATTTATTTCTTCATGCTTCCCATTTTCATGCTGATATTATCACATTAAAGTGGACGGAATACTAATCAACATAATATCATCGAGTCACATTCTAAGCTAAAAAATAATAGTCCATTAACTAAGAAAGCATTTTGATAGGTCTACCTGCAATTGCCTTTGTTTGTGCTGCAACAACATCCATGGTAGATCCTGATTCTCTTTGCTCAAGAGTCTCCCCAACACATGCAATTACCTTCAAACCTTGTGAAAGAGCATATGCTACCTTGTCTCCAACAAACTGCAATCAAACGGTTAACAAGTTATAAAACTGTAAAGCTAACCCTCTTTCAGTTCAGTAATTAATAACTACATTGAGGATATAACAGAAATCAGCAGATTTATATGAAATAGCTTACCTCATTTGATTCACCTAAAATGGCTCTTCTTTCAGAATGACCCAAAATGACCCACGGAATGCCCAGATTAACAAGCATATCAGCACTGCACATAGAATAACAATTAGCTTAGAATAAATTATGATACTCAAATTACAGACTAGATCCTCTCAACTATGAACAAGACTGCAAAAAGATAGCGCGAAACATCCATGGTCAAAATAAAAATCCAAGACTTGCAGCCTGAAGAAACAAATGCATGAGCCTAGACCACAATAATTACCTAACTATCACCTCTTTCCTCAAGATGCAGGTCTCAAACACTTAGCAGCTAGATATATCGTCCTCCCCCAAGTACAACATGGTACACAAGTAGAATAGTAACATACCTAACTTCACCGGTGAAAGCACCCCCCTTCTTAACCCAACAATTTTGGGCAGCAACATGAAAATCAGATCGCAGCTCATTCTTGACCAGAGGAAGAAATACATATGGAGGGCTCACAACAACCTCTGCAAGAGAAGAAAGTTGCCAAATGTGTTAAGCACACTAAGATCTTATCCAACCATATCAAATTATCAATAGCCCACATAAAAGCAAGTTAAGAACTTGAAGGATGATTCAACTACACTGTTGTCTCACAACTGTTTAAGCATTATCCTCATCTGTCCAAGTCCAGTTTGAGTGAAATTGAGAGCAACAATATATTGGCAAATGATTATATATTTCAGAAAGACCTAATTTGTTTTCCATCAAATAAAGTGACCGAGTCTTCAAATTAGGAGACAACGTTAAAAAGCTCTATGCAATATTCTCCACCAACTATTCACATATATGATATAATAAGCAGAAAGATGATTCTTTTGTTCCTTCAGTCAGTTAACTAATCAGATGGAAAGCGTAAACATATCTATGGAGTCCACACTGATCAAGTTGTCTGTCTGATATATATATATCATGTTTAGAAAATCAGATACCTTCAAATTTTATAGCTTTGATACAGATATCATTTTACTAAAACATTAGGGTATGTTACAACCAGAAATTTAAATATATTACATTTGTTTGTCTTATGGGCTTAGAGGAGTGGATATTGACATCCTAAAATCATTATCCAGATATTTTTACACACCAATTTCTAACCAATCCACCCAAAACTATATATTAAAAACATCACTCATACGGAAAATTTACTTACCAACAACATCTTGTGATGGCACTTGACCAGCATTGAGTGTCGCTACTATCTTCTTGATCTCCTCACTGGTTCCATTCTGCATTGCATTCATTATTAGAGCTAAATCATCTATCAATTACCGAATATTATAAAGGCTTCTACCAAGCAACACTTGATCGCTGGTGGATCTACTCATGAACCATAACATAGTTGAAAAAGTTTTTGTAAGATATCTATTGTTTTAATTTAAAATCATAGCTACACCTCTAATACATAACACTTGGATATGAAACAGTAAATATAAACAACTAATCTTCCATGCCGTGACCAGGGTAGAGCTACCTATATGGCTATATTTCTACACACACAGTGAGTGACCTTTCAGCTGTTTTTTTTGTTTTATTTTGCTCTTTTTTTGTGAGTTCTTATTGATAAACTACTGAAAATTATTCAATAAACAGTATACTCCTAAACAAACGGATCCAATTTCATACAGATTGATTTACTCTTATTCCTCCACTTTAAGACAATCCATAGAAAGAGAATGATTGAGATCCAAAAAATGACAACAAAAAAGCTTATTTCCAGCACAATACACGTTTTCACTGAGAAAAACATAAGATCGAGATCAAAATCGTTAAACTAACAATTGTAATCAGATCGGTAAGCCAAAAAACTGTACTACTAACTGAATAGATTGAATATAAAGCAATTAGAACCGCTTCTCAAGCTTGAAAATACTATATATTCAGAAAAAAAACGAGATTATGACAAAAAATGTCAGAAAATAGATCGATTAATATTGAATGACGGAGAAACAAAAGTACTAAGTCGAGATATGGTAGATTCGGAAGCTTACGCATTTCCAGTTGCCGCCGACGAAGAAAGTTCTGCCCATTTTTACGATGAACTCGAAGGATTCACGAGAATTGTACAGCAAGAAATGAGATCTAAAGTTTCTCTGTTTGTGTGTGGTACTGAGATGAGGAAGCCAGGATTTTATATAGTGGGCATGTCAGCCTTGGAGTTGGCACTCACGCCTGTGAATGTAATGACTAAACTACCCCTAATCTAATTTGTGTGACTTAACTATTCACGAAAATTTAACTACCAAGAGGATTTATTTATTTTGGTTTTCCCCTTATTTGGAGTTCGAGTAATTTGAATTTAAAGGATGTAGTGCAACATATGTCGGATGGGATGCTTCTCTATTGATTAGAGGTTTCAATTTTGAGCTTTGAGTATGGAAATATTATTGATAAAGGAGCGTTTCACTTGAATAAATTTTATAGTATTTGAATTAATCGAAAATAAAAACGCAATATTAACATCAGATTTAAAAAAAATAATAATTTATGAATATAAAAAAAAATCATTTTTTGGATAAATTAAAAGAAATATCACATAAAATGTATAATTTAATGTTGTAAATATGTTTGTGTTGCCTTTTTTCATGTAAATAAGATATATACTTATTTATTTTGTGTAAATACCGAATATAATTAAGGAAAAATTGTATATAATAACAAACTATTAATTCAAATTAAATGTTATAACTATAGTTTGATTTAATTGTACCCCATAGCAAACTGATGTTATTTCGCCCTCGCCACTCTTGTTCTCCTTCGCCTCTCTCGCTTTTATACAAACACAAATGTATAAAATGTGTTTGTATAAAGCGAGAGAAAATTGTATATATACATATATTTTCGTTCCCCTCTCCCAGATCTCGCTATCCTCTCTCACTTTATACAAATACAAATGTATACATTGCGTTTGTGCTTGTATAAAACGAGAGAAAATTGTATATACAAATACAAATGCATATATTTTCGTCCTATACACTTATGATTATACAAATACGATCTTTCCCTGCCCAATTTTCTTTTGTTTTTCTCTCTTTCTCGCTTTATACAAACATAAATTATACAATTGATCTTTTGTATATGTATATCGAAATAGATTATACAATTACTTTCTTTTGTATATGTATAGCGAAATATATATATTTATGTTTGCTATGGAGCTCAATTATACAAATAATAGCTTTAATATACAAATATAATTTTTATATTTGCTATATGTGAAAGTTGCTCTATAATTAAAGTAAATATTTGAGAGAGTGACTACTCACTTGTGACTCAACCAACACCAAAGAACCATTTGAAAATGATTATTGATTATAGTGGTGGAGTCACTCTTATCTAATTAAAATATTCTTTATCTCAAAATTTACACTATTTAAATAAGGTAAAAAACATATTTTATGAATATTCTATTATTATTTTTAAAATTTATTTATCTTTTTAACTTTTCTCAGTGAGAAGTTATACTATTTGTATTATGTTTTCCAAAAAAAAAATTGAAATACAAATTTATAGACATTTTCAAAGAAAGAATATTTGAAACGAAATTATTAAAGGTGAATATTCGAAGAGCATATACTTTGTAGGATATCCAGGGTTATATTAGTCATTTAGAAAGCTGGTGAACCATTTTTTATTTTTTACCTTGTGCTAAAGAAGGTCATAGTTTTTACAGTACACAGAAATCCTAGGCATCACAAAAAGTGGTAGACACCAGCAGATTGCATTACAAATATTACTTTCTTTTATTTAATAATAAAAAAGTCATACAACTTTGATATCAACTTATAATTTGAAAAGACATTCATAAAGGTGTTTTTTAATTTAGCCTCAGTTTAGTATTTATGTGGTTCAACTTTGAATGTGTAGAATATATATTTGAATAAGTAAATACATATGTGTACCTGGTGATTCGCCTCTTACATTGTGTCTTACGTGTATTGTCTCACATATGACGTTTTATTCAATTTTATACATATTTATGTGTATTTGTACACATCTAAAGTTGACGAATATAGTTATTAGCTGAAACTAAATATCATGTCATATGCAAATCATGTTGGATTAATATGATTAGATACTAATTTCATTTCACCTTTCTTGTTATATTATTTACAAATCATGTTGAATTAATATGATCTAATACTACTTTTATTTCATCTATTTTGTTATATTATTTACCAATTATATAGTATCGATATGAGTCTATAAGATTTTTATCCTATCTATCTTGTTCTAGTATTCACAAATTTTGTTAGATTTGTATGAATATTCACCGTCTTCATTCTTCATTTTACCTATTCATTCAATTATTCTCAAGTCATGCAAAAGTGAAATTGTATCGTACTATTTTTATTTTATCTATTTTGTTCCCGATATTCAAAATCATGTCAAGTTTGTATACCTTTATACTATCTTCATTTTGCATATGTTTGTTTATTATTCAATTTAATTTTTAACAACTTATGATTTGTGTCACAGTTGACAATTTTGCAGGCAGGCGGCAGCTAAGCATGAAACATTACGAATCACATTGTTTATTCCTTTATGGCATTAATTAATTATTGTTGCTTCTGACCATTGGAGAGAATCTATTATATCGACCATTGTCAATATACAGACATTTCTTATGTACCAATAATTGAGATGTATAATTTTGTAGTCCTTTATGAGTTTCTTTTTATTTTTGATTTTATAAATATTTCTTTTATACGATAGATTTTCATTTTATATGCAAAGTTTTTTGTAAAACACATAAAAAATAAATAATGAAAATTTATTCTTTTCAATTTATAAATGGTCAAAGTTTTCAATATGAAATTAGCTCTTAAACATATGAAATTTGTGTAAAATTAAAAATAAAAAAAAAAAAACGCCCACCGTGGGGCTCGAACCCACGACCACAAGGTTAAGAGCCTTGCGCTCTACCAACTGAGCTAGACGGGCTTTTGTTTTTTATGCTCCGATAACCATAATTAACTTATTAGAGCTAAGAAAGAATTTGGATACCATACTCACTTTCCCTTTTGTTGCTGGAATGAGTTCATATACATGATAATACAAAAGTTGGAATGCTTTCCTTTTATTTAAGTTCTAGGATCTTCGGCCAAGCTACTTTGATTCAACAAGGTTTAAATAATTGCTATGATTTAATCATGGTACCCATCACAATTAACATGCCTTAATCACTAATCAACCATAAATAAGATTCTTGCCTAAGTTAAAGCATTTTCCGTAGTAAATACAAGTGTCTACACCGAACAAACTTAACTTACCATAGTGAAATGATTTTTAAATGATGTGAAAAAATACATAAATTTACCGTGAGGCGAATATGTTTTTATACCAATCTTCAGTTACCTCAAATGGGGTTGGGAGGGGGCACAGAAAAAGGAAGAATAACGGAAGAGTAGAAAAAGTCAATAGGAATAAAAGAATTAACATAACCCAACAATCAACTCTGCCCTCTCAATATCTTCAATCCAGCATGAGAACAAAAATACAGAAAATAAAGCTAGAATATAACACTGCAATTGCATTTCTGATCCAGTAGGAAATAAGAAGTATTTTCCTTTCACCAACATTGTCAATCTTGGAAAAATTAGAAGCACTTCCTGTGGACAATAGAAGGACCAGATTCGTCATACTCTGCCTTTGCAATCCACATCTACAGAAAATAAGAGAAGCAGAAAACACCGTCAGTAACTGCCAAGCTTCTAAGTACGATTGACACCGAAAAAAAGCAAACTTATAATTATTAGGAGGGAGGGGGAAGGGGCGACGCAAACCTGCTGGAAGGTGCTGAGGGAAGCCAAGATAGAGCCTCCAATCCAGACACTGTATTTCCTCTCTGGTGGAGCGACCACCTTAATCTTCATGCTGCTAGGAGCCAATGCAGTAATTTCTTTGCTCATTCTGTCAGCAATACCCGGGAACATGGTAGTACCACCACTGAGCACAATGTTTCCATAAAGATCTTTTCTAATATCCACATCACATTTCATGATAGAGTTGTATGTAGTCTCGTGGATTCCTGCAGCTTCCATTCCAATCATTGAAGGTTGGAAAAGGACCTCAGGACACCGGAAACGTTCAGCACCAATGGTGATCACCTGCCCATCTGGGAGCTCATAGCTCTTCTCAACAGAAGAGCTGGTCTTTGATGTCTCGAGTTCTTGTTCATAGTCAAGAGCTATGTAAGCGAGCTTTTCTTTCACGTCCCTGACAATTTCTCGCTCAGCTGAGGTGGTGAACGAGTAACCACGCTCGGTGAGGATCTTCATCAAACTATCAGTGAGGTCACGACCTGCCAAGTCAAGACGGAGAATGGCATGTGGAAGGGCATACCCTTCATAAATTGGGACAGTGTGGCTGACACCATCACCAGAGTCCAATACAATACCTGTGGAGAAGAAAAAGAATTAGAAGTAATAACTCAATTGATAACAACCATGTCAAAATTAGAAGGTTATAACTTATAAGTAATCATATCCACAAAGCATCATATAAGTGCAAGATCTTTACATGGTAGAAGCATCAAGAAACTTGAGAGATGCCAGTCATATAAAATAATTATGCTAATAAAGAATGAAAATTTTCTTACCGGTGGTACGACCACTGGCATACAGTGAGAGTACAGCCTGAATAGCAACATACATAGCTGGGGTATTGAAAGTCTCAAACATAATCTGGGTCATCTTTTCACGATTAGCCTTGGGGTTAAGAGGGGCTTCAGTTAGGAGGACAGGATGCTCCTCAGGGGCAACACGAAGCTCATTGTAGAAAGTATGATGCCATATCTTCTCCATATCATCCCAATTGCTGACAATTCCGTGCTCAATTGGGTATTTAAGAGTTAAAATACCTCTCTTCGATTGAGCTTCATCTCCCACATAGGCGTCTTTTTGACCCATACCCACCATCACACCAGTATGGCGGGGACGGCCAACAATACTAGGAAATACAGCTCGTGGAGCATCATCTCCAGCAAACCCAGCCTAGATAATAAACCAATATAAGAATCTCTTAATTTTGTAAACAGAATGGGCAACAAGGTAATAAGCATCAGTAAAAAACGGCAGGCCAACTCTGCTGTAGTACAAAACACTTGAGCTTACCTTGACCATTCCAGTTCCATTGTCACAGACAAGGGGCTGAATATCCTCTCCGTCTGCCATCTTATGCTATTTCCTGCATTGAAAAACAAAACCTCAGTAAGAAATGTATATGTCCAAAAAATTACCATCTGATACTGATATCTTGATTCCTTATACGAGTTTTCGCTATTTGTAATTAACAAACAAGTTTAAATAAGCTGAACACATAAAGTCCCACATAAAAGAATACACCTTATGGGAAAGAGATGTTCATATACTATTCCTTCAGTCAAAGGTTACTATTACTTCGAACCTCTATTTTTTCAGTTTTCAGGGAAATATATTCTCTCTTTGCACGGATGACAAAGTAAAGGCTGAATAATAGTATGTTAACAATTATAGATATTACTATAGCTAATGATAAATCAGTGCATCAACAAATAAGTAGAACTATGTTTCACAACATCAGAGATTTTGGACATATTAAACCAGCTCACGAGATACACTAACAAAGTTGGTTTTCCATGGATAATGGATAAATAATATAACCACCACCAGTTTTTGGTGGATTTTACATTTATTAGGTTGAATAGGTACAGGTGTACAGCTTTTTGCAAGCCTTATAACTGCACACAATCCATAATACATAATGCACTTCAAGTTTCATAAAATTTACCCACATAAAACTCAATAGCTTCTATTTCACACAAAAAGCTACAATGAGACTCAAATAAACCACATGATTCAGATTCCATATTTCCCCAAATCCAGTGCATTACAATCATTAGAATAATCAGGATAATCATCAAAGGCATCTGCAATGTTCTATTCCCCTAGGATCATCAGATCAAATCAAAACAAATATCACTATTAGATTTGCTTCTGCTGTTCTGCCAAGCAATTCCAGAACTCTACGACATTATCAGTTAACACGCAAAGATCCGTCACATTAATTCAATACTACATAAACTCTCAAAAAGTACTCAGCAGATCCAACAAAATCCTAATAAAAAAAGGAAGAAAAACTCTGTTTTCATGGATACTTGTAAGTTGTATCTATGCCATCTCTGCTAAATCTAGAAATGTGCTAAGCTCATTCAATTTTGATACTATTTTCCATATAATCAATAACTGAACATTCTGATGAACAGATCTACGGATCAAAAACATAATTACTACAAAAATGGATCAATTACACCTCAATATCATATACATAATTATAAAAAAAACGAGAAAAAGCGATTGTGTGATTGAATTGTAAAATGCAGATGAATAACTTTTTCTCGGAACTAGGAATCTAAGAGAACCGTGTAAAGAGAAAAAAAGGAAAAAAAAAACAATTATGCATTCATGGATAACAATATCTATGTCATATGTGCAAAATCTAGTAAATGTGCTAGCTCATTCAATTTTGATACTATTTTCCATATATCAGCTAACAACCAACACCTGAATATTCCAATTAATGGATCTATGGATCGAAAACATAATAATTACTACAAAAATCGATCAATCAACCTCAATATATATATATATATATATATATATATATATATATATATAAAAAGAAAAACTATTCAGTTTCCATGGATAACAATATCTATGCCATATCTGCAAAATCCATAAATATGCTAGCTCATTCAATTCTGATACTATTTTCCACAAATCAACTAACAATTAACACCTGAATATTCCGATGAACAGATCTATGGATCGAAATCATAATAATTACTACAAAAATCGATCAATTACACCTCAATATCAAACATAATTATCATAAAAATGCGAGAATAAGCAATTGAAATTGTAGTAAAATACAGATGAACAGATCTACCGATCGAAAACACAATAATTACTACAAAAATCGATCAATTACACCTCAATATTAAAAAAATCGATTGAAATTGTAGTAAAATGCAGATGAATCGTACCTTTTTTCGGAGAGAAAATTGGTAGAGAGAGAAAGAGAGAGAGAGGCACACACTAGCAAACAGTCAGGGAATGCAAAATGTGGAAAAGCTCTCTTTCTTCTTCTTCTTCTCTATTCTAATAACCTTCTCTAAGAGAAAAGTGAGAAAATAGGAAGAGTATATATTGAAGATTTGAGAAGAAATGTGAGCCGTTGGATCTGTGATGAAATGATAATGAGTGACAGTCAGCATAACACGTCGTGGGGGGCTATCATTAACCTCATTACTCATTAGTGGTTGTCACACACTGGCATCTCCCTATTCTATCGCTTTTTCCTTCATTTTAAAAAAAATTATATTTTGCTAAATATTTACTAATATTAAATCAAATAATGTAATTTTACAATCACAAATAAAAGGGAAGAAGTATTGGAGAAAGGTAGAGGTGGATCAAAAAAGTATTGGTGGTGGGGGGGGATGATTAGATAGTACGTGACATAGTTTTTGTTTATGATCAATGATATGATCTTAGAAACGAGGTAGTTGAGTATAAATAGGTGATGAAGGACACATATTATGATAGGTAGTTGAGTGTGTCAGGCTTATGATACTATACTAATAATTGTTGTATTGCTCTTGTAGTTTTTTTGTACTTCAATTATTGTAATACTTTGCAATAGCTGTTGTTCCTTTGTTAAAATTATTCTATCTTGCTATGCTTTCTTCACTTTCAGTTATCTCTTTTTCTGTTTTGCTTTGTTTTTCTTTTCCTCTCTACCTCTCAAAGTACATTAAGGTTTGCATATACTTTACTTTTTTCAAATTTCATTAGATTATACTAGATATATTATTATTAGATTTATTGTTGTACAAATTAAAGGGAAATGCAGTATCATGTATTCAACTATATTTGAGTTGAAGCACTGTGAGCAAATTCGAGACGATTTGCTAAGACAAAATGTATAAACAGTCAGACTAACCCCAAAAAAGAACTCTCACTCGAGAAAGTGGCCCCTTTCTTGCTTGATTCGTCTGTATAGTAAATGAGTCATTTTAACCCTTTACTCAATGACAGAATAGAATGAACGAACCATTTGGCCGGAATTTAACATATAGAAGTCTGTAAGATCACCAGATGGGTGATGGTTCGGGATAGTTGTAAGACATTCGCGGTAACATCAATAGCTTATGAGTAACTTTCTTCTTGTTAAAAGTTGCGTACAATTGACCCTTGTAGTCCTACCCTTTTCTGAACCCGTGTATAGCAAAAGCTTAGTGTACCAGTCGCTTTGTCTATGGACAAAACAGAAGGGGTACATGCACAAAGCACAACCTAGTATAAAACATGAAACACTAAATTTGTTTTCTGTGTTACAACTACCAAAGAAAAATCTGTCAAATACGAAGGAAAGAACAACTAAGAAATGGTGAATCCTAACTCACATGATGTCACCTGCAACATTTATAGCTTCAACTGCTAAAACTGCATCCTGCAAAATGAGGGAGGGGGGGCTATTTGAATAGCTACTCAATTTCATAAAATTTATCAAACTTAAATGAATGGAAATAAAAGATTATTGATTCTCTGCATCTTTCTGCTTGATTCCATCTATGCTTTCTATAGGAGGCAGAGTCTGCAATTCAACGATAGAGCAAATATTATAATCTGAACCAAGAGGAAGTATGAGCTTGTAAATAGATGGTATATAGATAAATACAAGATAAAGAATTCCTAGAAACGTGTAACTAATACCAAGATCTTTCATATAAAAAACACTCGATTCATCTTACAAACCAATCTTCCGTAAAACGATATGCTCTCAATATTCGCAACAAGGGATAAGCGATGTTTCAATTTGGAATAATGTCACTAAAAATCATCAAACACCTTGTATTAGAGAGTATTTTTCTTGCAATTTATCACCAAGATTCAACAAGTTCATGTAGGGCTAGATATCTATATAGTGCAGACTGTAGTGTCAATATCAACTATTCATCCTTCATGCCCACCCTAGTGACACGTAGGGTTTGGGGAGGGTAGAGTGCATGTAGATCTTACCACTACCTCGTAGAGATAGAGAGGTTGTTTTGGAAAAACCCTCAACTCGAGTGCAGTAAATCCAAGTACAAAGCAAAAGAAAATAGTGTAGAAAATATAGCAACTAACATGGTGAACCAACAAAATAGTGCAATAATTGAAACACAGTAAACAACTGGCGGTGCGAGATATCAAAATTAAGAACTACAATAATACCAGGTGATAACAGGTACAAAAAACCAAAGACTATATGAAAAGGCTAGTAATACGACAACCCCTAACTACCTACTAACCGTTTACCCTTATCTCTAACCCCATACCTTTCTATCCAAGGTCATGTCCTCGGTAAGCTGAAGATGCACTATATCTTGTCTGATCACCTCTCCCCAATACTTCTTCAGCCAACCGCTACCTCTCCTCAACTCCATTATATCCAGCCTCTCACATCTCTAAACTGGGGCATCCGCACATCGCCTCATCATATGCCCAAACCACCTCAATCTCTCCTCCTCATCTTGTCAATCACGGAGGCCACTCCTACTTTATCCCGGATACCCACATTCTTAATCCTATCACTCCCAATATGTCCACACATCTATCTTAACATCCTCATTCCTACCACTTGCATCTTCTGGACCATTGAGTTCTTGACTAATCAACACTCAGCCCCATACAACAAAGCCGGTCTAACCACCACTCTGTAAAACATACCTTTAGTTTTGGTGGTACATTCATGTCACACAAAACACCAGATGCAAGCCTCTACTTCATCCATGCTGCACTAATACAATATGTGACATCATCATTGATCTCACCATTTCCATGGATCAGAGACCCCAAATTCTTAAATCTATCTCTCTTGGGGACAACTTGTGTGTCAAGTGTCACTTCCACGCCTACCTCATGCGTCACATCACTGAAACATATTTCTAAACCTGTTTGGAGTTTAGTGGGTAATGCCTAGAACATTGAAAGATACCCTCATAAGATCAGTGGGAAGGATACTTTTTTTTTTCATAACACCCACAAGACACACGTTTTTACTTTTTCCAACTTAAGTTAATTTGTATTTAGAGGGTAGACTATTATAAATATATTGGTATAAAGAGGTACTTAATTGGTGACTTGTTTATCTCATCATAATGCTATGCATAGTGCTTTATAAAATCATGTACTAGTCCAAAACCATGCCTGGTCCATTTTATTCCTTCTCTTATTTCATTATTGTTATTCTCAATGGATTAACAGCAGAAAGTATTTATTTTCTCCACATGCAAGTGAAATTTTGGCTTAAGAATGTCAAAGGTGGCGGTCCATTGAATGTGTCTACCACATCTTCTGGCACAAACGTTGCTGCAACTAATTCTTATGGCGGTCCATTAAAACTTTAGGAATAAAAATGTGTATCTAGTGGGAGGTATGGGAAGAAAGGATTCACAGCTGCTCTGAAGGAAGAACTGAAGCACTTAATAGTTTGGAACTCAAAGCACTATATACTATGATGAACTTCAGTTAAAAGGGAGAGGTCATTTTTAGCAATTTTGTATTGACCTAGCAATTAGTTGATGCTGTTTAGTGAATAAAATCCCACCACAGATCACCCACCCCCCCTCTTTTTTCTTTCTTTTTTTGCAAAAGAAAACAGTTAAAGTGGATTTAATCTAGAACAAGAAGCCTCAAATCGAAAGGTCGCTAACATATCCATAATCATCTCAAAAGCCTTAGTAGAAATCAATATGTAAAGTACAACTTATCGTTCATTTGCAGTCCATCTGTGTGACTATAAAAAAACTGGTTTATCCTAAACAAGCAGCATTCCTTCAATTCATTTGGAGGAGGTGAAAGTAAAACTGTGGTATCACATAGAATTTATTTTGTTCTTAGACATCACATACCCAAAGAATTTTTCAACTTTTTGTTGTCTTATGAAAGAGGTCAGGTTGTGCACATCTATAGATGCAACACGCTTCTTAGTAGTTAACATTTCCCGACTGGCACCATTCATTAGACAGCCACAAATTCAAAGGGGCATTATATCATACAGGTAAAAGACACAAGACAAAGGCCGCAGACTCTCCTCGCTTACTAGAAAATATTGCCATGTAATACACCTAAATTTCTTTCAATAGGTACTTAAATAATGCTGACTACAATGCCAATCTCATTTTGCAACCTACATTTACATTTTAATTACAAACAAGCAGTCAAGCATAGGAAAACATGTGTACTCATACATCATACTATACCCACAAAATTTTCAATTTCATAGCTAAATATAGTCCAGATATGGCACAATTTGTTTTAAACCAGAACCATTTATTGGATAACCAGATTTTCAAAAGGGCATTCTATCAAACAGGTAAATGAAATAGAAGAAAGGCCAAAGCGTCCACCCTTGCTAGATAATCATATCACAAATAACACAACTAAATGTCCTAATACTAATGTTGTTATACATCAAACACCAACTTAAACATACTTTTGGACAGCATAAGCGTCAAAATCTTCACTTACGAAGTCTCAATCCCAAAATAATTCAGCTAAAAAAATCCTCACCAGTTGGTACAAACCATACGAATTCTCAATATTGAATCCACTTCATTTGGGCCCATATCATTCCTATATCACTTTTTTTTTCCTTTTTGCAGGACAAATTATGGGTTTCTAAACCTGAAGCCAAAGTGTAAAGGGAAAAAGTCAAGGGGGAGTAACCAGATCAGATTTGATAAAGTTCTGGACGCCGGACATCATATACCCAAAAGTTCTTTGCTGGCTTTACAAAGGAAGTCAGCTTGTGCGCATCTAGAGATGCAATCCACTAATTAGTAGTTTAACATTTCCCAACTAGGATCATTTATAATTAAGTTGCTCAGTCTCTCCAAAAATGTTGTCACACCCGTGTCAGATCCTTAAATAACACACTATGTTTGAAGGATCCTTGGTGACATTTTTGAATAGTCCGATCAACATATTATAAGATGGCCATAAACTCAAAGGGACATTATATCAAACAAGTAAAAGACATAGGAAAAAAGACCACAGACTTTTCACACTTGCTAGAAAAACATGCAAATTAATACATCTAAATTTCATGTAAATTCTATACTCATACATAATGTACTTCATAATAAATTCAATTTTATAACTAAGCCTAGTTCAAAGATGGCACAAATATGTCTTTAAACTAGCATCAGTGATTACATAGCAGTAATTTCATAGAGGCATTTTATCAAACAGGTAACAGTCCACATAACAAACTCGCTAACCTCATAAGCATATTATTATATCTATATTCAAACAAGTTGGATCAGCTATACAAGTTTTCAACGATTGTTACAAACCATACAAATTCTCAATACCGAATCACTTCATTTGAGTCCATATCACTTCAATAATCAATCAATTTTTAGGGATTTTCTAGAAGTAAAACGAAATTGAGAAAGAGACACTACCAGATCAGGTTTGAAAAAGTTGTGGACGACGGAGGCACCAGCAAGGAGAGAAACAACAACAACTACAGTCGACCAAGCCATTGATGGAGTTCCTGTTGGCGGCTTCCCACCACCGAATTTTCTGTTCATAATTTTTTT
This sequence comes from Solanum verrucosum, assembly GCF_900185275.1. Classification (NCBI taxonomy): domain Eukaryota; kingdom Viridiplantae; phylum Streptophyta; class Magnoliopsida; order Solanales; family Solanaceae; genus Solanum; species Solanum verrucosum. The sequence continues at coordinate 4,371,605 of NW_026019988.1, forward strand.
TTGCTTTTATCAATCAAAAGTTTTTCCAGTTAAAGAAGACGAAGAATGGAGTTCTGCAACTCCTCTGTTCTGCACTATAGAGTATAAAGAAGAAGAAGAAGAAGAAGAATAAAGGATAAAGAAAATTTATTTAACAACATTAATTATTAAAGTTTTTTTTCTACCCGTTAATAAAGAATTGAAATTACTCATGTACTAAATAAATATTAAGAGACTTTAAAAAAAAATTGTATTTGTACGTCTCAAATTATTTATAGTAATTTTATTTACATGGATAAAGAAATAGATATTGAATCTATATCAAGTCCAAAAGTTAGCTCACGAAGAGAGAATTGAGTAAAGCTTGTTCATGAGTGGAGGATTGTTGTCGTGTTTTCTTTTACATCAATAAAAAAATGGATCTTAAGTCTAACTTATCCAAAAGCTAGGTCATGAGTGGAGAATTATATAAAACTAGACATAAGAGAAAGATTGTTATCATGTTTTTCTTTACATCGATAAATAAATGAATCTTGAGTCTAGCTTATTCAAAAGTTAGGTCATGAGGAGGGATAGTTGTGACAAATTGTATAAGCACTCGTAAAAAAGTGAATTTTAGGTATAATTCAATCCCAAAAGTTAACTCATGGAGAGGACAAGACCATATAAAGAGACTGAACACCCATCACATAAACAATGTGAGACTCCAACACTCCCGCACGCCTAGGACTAGATATATAGAGCGTGAATAATATAAGATAGAGGTGGGGGGGTCAACATAAAAAATAATAAATTGGGATATACTGACTCTGATATCATGAAATAAATTTAGGGCCTGACTCAACCACAAAAACTAGTTTATGAGGAAAGAATTGCTAAAAATTAATAAAAGGAGTACCACAAACGTTATGGTAATCCAACATAAGTATCCTTAAGAAAATATTAATTAGAAGAGGTTTTTGATTATTTATTCTTATTTATGTCTTAAGACGTAGACATAATATATAAACATATTTTTTAACTTAGCCATAATTAGTATTTATATTCTCCAATTTTGTGTGCGCATAAACGGACCTTAAACTATTATTAACAAGTAACATGTCCTACTGGACAAATTTCACTCGATTTTCATGCATCTGTTGCCTGAGCCCAACACCACTCGTGAGCCCATGTATCCCAAAACATTATTTTTAGTTATCCATATCTTGTATTTAAGTATAAATTTTAGGAATCACATAGTTTTAATATGAAATTACAATTTAATCCTATTTAGTTTGTAATTACATTAATCCCTGAAAAGGTAAAACAAACCAGATACATTAAAAACTAGCTCGGATACATTATAAAATAAACCGGATACATAATATGTAGCTTGGATACATTATAAAATAATTTAGAATTAGGAGAGAAATAAGGAATTTTAGAGAATTTTACAAATAGAAGGGAATATTAGAAATAAGGGAAATATAAGACGTGTATTTCAATAATTTTACGTATTAAATTTGCACTATTGAAATAGTTATGCCTATAAAATCATTCTATAAATAATCAATATAACATATTTTCCACACAAAGGGACACAATAACACACTGCGCAAAATACAATTACTAGAATGACAATATACATGAAAACACCAAATACAACACAATTCTCAAAACAAAAATTACATAAGAAATTAATAACAATAACACAAACGTCACCAACTTTACTTAACAATATAGATACAATTTAAATACACATTACAACCCAACACTGTATGACTTGACCCAAATATGTTACAAAAGAATCTTGAAATAATCCCTCAAAATCAATCCACTTATATATAAAAATAAAGAAAATTATTTTTTTTTATATTTTTATTTTTACATCAAGCTCTTTTTGGAAGATTATAAGATGAAAAAATAGATGAAGCAGCAGAAAAAAAGAATCCAAAAAGACAAAGACTGGCTGCAGCATTTGAAGTGTTGAGAAATTTATCGATATCACTGTTTGAAAGTCTCCTCAATTCTTCTGTCATTGCAAAACTTGCTGCTGCTCCAGTTGCAAGGAAGTAGGAAATAAACTGCACAAATAAATAAATAAAATTATTTTACTCGAATCGTATGCACTGACAGTATAAAATATATCTACAGAAATACGTACTATTACTATATCATATGTTACGCTACACTATTCGGTTACAAAATTTTTAATTACACGTATAAGGAAGAAGATGTTGGTTCTAGCTTTAGGTCAAATCTTATATATATATATACACGGTTTTTAGTACATAACAAGTGTATAATCAATGTATACGATGATTATATACTAGAAAAAAATTATTTGATAAACAAAGATTAGGAATTTGTTTTTGTTAATTTAAATTCTAAATTCGTTACGATATATAAAAACAAAAAAAGGGATAAGGAAAATTAATGTACCTTGTCACCATAGAAGTCTAATAGACAGAAACCCTCACCACCTAGTCGATTTCCAGTGGTCACAAAAAAAATTGAAAATGCAGTTTGGAGAAGAGTATATGCCATTCCAATAACCACAGTAGAAATCAAATATCTGCAAATTCCAAAAAAAAAAAAAAACAATATATAAAAAAATTAGACTAATAAAACTCATTAATTTCGCGGTGGTGTGAGCTTGTTTGCACTGTCGATTTCAAATGCGTATAAAGAAAGGGGGTTGCGATAGATCGACAACCAACATAAAACTTGTTAATTCATGATGAATCTTCATAATACAGAAAGTATGATGATGAGGATGATATGAAATAAACTTAAATGACAAAATGATTGACTCTTATAGTTGATTCCAATTTATTTGAAACAGAGACAAGTTATTGTTATAGACTTAACTCATTAATTACTAAAAGAACATGAATTCCATCGAAAATGTTTTTAACGAATAGATTTTATAAAAATATCATGTATTTTATAGTGAAGTAGTGGAAATTAATTTTACCTGTAAGCATAAAAGTCGGTAGACTTGGTTTTGATATCAATAAAACTGACAGTAATAGTATAACTGTTGGTGGCGATCACGATGAGTGAAATCAACAAGAAAATCAAAGTAACAACCCTCACAATGAGGCTGACAAACGGCGGAACAATAGTGGTTGATGGTAATGGTGGTGGTGCCATTTCACTTTCTCGTGAACTATAAAAATTCTTCTCGAATATAAATTATTATTATAACAAGAAGAAGTAATTAAAATATTTTGATAACAAAAAGAAGGTTTTCTTTGTAGTGAATAATACTTTGAGATATGTTTGCTTATATATAGAAAAATAAAAAGGATAATTCCAAAAAAAAATAAAAATTGTTGACTTTGTCTTAGTCAAAAATTAATATACAACTCAATTCCATTTTGTATTTTATAATTGATATTATTACGGCTTCCACATGTAGAGAGTTTACTTTGAATTTTTTTTGGGACATATATTCCTTTTGCTTGCTTTCGATTTATCCTAATTGACGCGTAAGTTGAAGAAGTATTAGTAACGATCAATTTAAATAATATGATATAATAAAATTTAAATAATAATTAAAATAATATAATATTTAAATTAGTAGTATAATATAATACAAATTAACATGTAATAACCATCCAATTCAAGTAACAAATGTTTGAATTTGAATGGTTTAACACCATAGGCTTTTAAGTGTTTTTTCTTCTATTAAGATTTAAGCACTTTTTTTATCTCAATAAATTTCCGTCATTAAAATTTTGAACAAAGTTTTAATATTAATATTATTAAAAGGTAATTTTGTTTGGATAGTTATAATTACCACCACTTGTCTACAACTACAAGTCGCCGCCACTAACCACCTCTATAATCACTATCGCCCATTGGCCACCTCCAATACCACTGCAGACAATTCCTATTATATCAATCATTGTCATCATCACAATTAGCATTACTGTCAATTACCATCAATAGATCATCAAACACCACACATCCATCATCTATTACTATCAACACCGACAAATATCAACTAACTTCATCATCACAACCATCACCACTAATATCAACTATCATAATTATCTTCACCACTATTTTTAGCCATTAACACCAACTATTACCACTACCACTGCTACAAACAATCTCCACCATCTAGAAAATATAAATATTTAAAAATTTAATAAATGAACTTTTTTTTAATTAAATTTATATATTTTTAATATTTAATTATTTTTATTTTGAATTGTATATTTATTAGATCTACAAATAAATAAATTGTGTATATTCAAATATTAAAAAATAAATATATTTAATTATTTCTTGTTCAGAGACAATATTTTAATCATTCAAATATACAATCAAATTCATACATCTTAATTTCAACGAGGACAAATAATGCCTTAGTGCGAGCCCATATTGTAATTGGTTACTTGATTAATCTAGCGATTAGTTGTGTTTATTTTTCATAGAAACAGCTCATCATTCTAAAGTTAAATATAATATTCTACTAATCCTAAAGAATCGGTTTAAGTTACTAATAAAATGTGGATTTTTCTTCTAAGAAAAATGAGCTGGTATTTCATTGACTTTTGATAAAAAAAAATTAGTGAGGCTGGCCACGAATACCTAGTATTCCTCACAAAAAAATGGAGTACTCAATTATATTGACTTAAATTAAACGGATTGAAATAGATTGAGTTAGTGAAATTTGTTAGTCATTAATTAACTTTTGTTCGAATCTAAAATAGAAAGGATGAGTAATGATTTTATGGGTTAATTATGTAGCTCCTACTTCTGTTTTTAACTACTAAAAATCTAGCGTTGAGCCATACGCAGTGCCGGCTCTATGCTTTGGGAAATAAGGCTTTTGCCTTAGGCCCCCAAATTTCGGGGGCCCCAAAATCAAGAATAAATTATGTGTTAAAATTTTTATAGAAAAAATTGATTATTTATGATAAAAAGTAATTTTTTTAAAAATATATTATTTTACCCATTTTAACATCTTTTGTACTTTGTTAAAAATAAGAATTAATAGTGAAAAGTGTTGAACAAAGTGAATTACAAATTCTTTTTTATTTCATTTTAAATTTTAGTTTCAAGCATTACTACAATCATATTAAAATGGGGTATACCAAGTCATCAACTTCTTGCGTCAAATTCTATGATTCTAAATCTTATCTCTATTTAATATTTATCAACTTATTACTTGTATAATTATGTTAACAATTCATATAATAATTGTCTCACTAAAAGGACGTTTTTCAATGTTGAGTTGATAAAATCTTACCTAAAACTAATAACTAAGAAAACAATATTAAAATACTAATAATTTTCATCTAAATAGTGTAAGAAAAATAAATTTTGAATAAATATGTATATGAAGTTTGATTATATTTTAGGCCCCGAATTGAAATTTCGCTTTAGGCCACTAATCATGTTGAGCCGCCCTTGGCCATACGAATAAAAAGACTTTCGATCCGCATGAACATTTTTTCTTTAATAGATTTATTATGTAGAGAAAATTTAAATTAGTTGAGTCAAAATTTTAAAATTAAAAAAAGAAGTCAAAGCCAATTATTTGGTATCCTTTCAATCATATTTCTTCATTTTGTCTCTTTGCTCGTGAATAGTTACCAATTTACTACTATAAGTATTAAGGATTAATCATTTAGAGCATGTTTGGTATTGTTGTTGGGACACTAAAATTATTTATTTTGATTAAAAAAGTATTTATTTTTAAAAAATAAGGTATTTGGCTAATCATAAAACTGCTTTTAAATAAAAGCAGAAGTAGTTTTTCTGCCGGGAAGAAGCTAAAAAAAAAAATCTCTGCTTCTTAAAAATAAGCAGAGGAGCAGAAAATTATTTATTTCAAGAACAAAATATTCCTATCATATATACATATTTACTAATGTATCTCTTATATTTATTTATTTATTTTTGTGATGAGTTTTTCGTGTGTAGTGATTTAATTTGTGAGATAATTTTAGATTTATTTTACTTGATATTTTTAATTATATTTAAATCATCATGTTAATATTATATCAATATTAAATTTATTTTTTTATTCATCTATGTATAATATTAATTGAAAATTTGAGTGTGTATATTTTAATTTAATAAAAATTATATAATAGATATTTAAGATAAACTTAATATTAAAAATGCATTGATATTTGTTATTTTTCGTAATTTGACTCTCAAAAGTATTTTTTTTTAAAAAAAATTAGTCAAACACAATCCACTTATCAAAAGCACTTTTCAAATGAATTAACCAAACACAAATAACTTTTTTTCAAAAGCACTTTTCAAAAAAAATATTTTAAAAAGGTATTTCTCAAAGTAAGAAGTTCTTATTAGCGAATCCAAACAGGCTCTTAGTCACGTATAAATTATTCATGTCTTATGCTAAATTTGTACCATTCCATAATTGGGTGGGAATATCAGTTTATAAATAGTCCATAGATATAACATATTTTCGACGTAAAAGACCAAAAACACATGTTCAGTTTTAATATAATTAATTTAAATTGTATCATTCCATAATTGGGTGGGAATATCAGTTTATAAATAGTCCATATATATATATATATATATAACATATTTTCTACATAAAAAAGACCATAAACACATGTTCAGTTTTAATATAATTAATTTAAATTGTATCATTCCATAATTGGGTGGGAATATCAGTTTATAAATAGTCCATATATATATATATATATACTCCCTCCGTCCCATATTATATGTCATCCCTTTTTAAAAATAGATGGACCATAATATATGTCATTTTATAAAATTTATGCATAAATTACCATATTTTGCCCATTATACCCTTGATTGATTAATTAATTAATCTGAAAATGTATTTACTTTGACTAACCTAGAAATCTACAAGTAATTAATTTCATTGGGAGAGTACTTCATTCATTAATTAACTACTTATTGTATAAAATATGATTTTGAAAAAAAATATCAACAAACAAATTAAAAATAAAAGATGAAAAAATATTCAAAAATAATCTTGAAAGTTGAAGCTTCAACAAATTTTTGTGATGTTGTTATGTTTGCTTTAAGAATTTATATATAAAAATATATATATAAAAAATATTTTACACAAAATATATGGGAAAATTGAGGTGGGAAAAACTTGATTTTTTAAAATTTTTGTATCAATTGGTCAAATTTGGCTCCAAAAAGTAAAATTTAAATAGTCATCCAAATGCATTTATATATTTGAAATCTAACATTTCATTATTTATTACAAAGTTGTCATAAGCAAATATTAAATAAGGGCATAAAGGTAAAATTATTTTATTTCTTAATGCAAGTGCAAATGAAAAATGTGACATATAATATGAGACGGAGGGAGTAACATATTTTCTACATAAAAAAGACTGGAAAATACAATATCTGAAATTGAAGACAATTCTCAACCAAAAAAAAAAAAAAAAACTAAAAATCATACATTAGGATTACATTTTTAAAATATAAATTGTAACTCAACATTACATGACACACCTTTTGACCAAGTGTAGACCCAAAAAAAAGAGTTCATAATCTTACAATAATTAATTTATCAAATTATTAAACTAAGATTTTTATTTTTTCCTTAAATTAAGCTCTCTTAGGAAGATTATAAGATGAAAAAATAGATGAAGCAGCAGCAAAAAAAGAATCCAATAAGACAAAGACTGGCTGCTGCATTTGAAGTATTGAGAAATTTATTATCACTGCCTGCAAGTCTCTTAAATTCTTGTGTCATACCAAAACTTGCTGCTGCTCCAGAAACAAGGAAGTAGGAAATAAACTGCACAACATAGATAAATTATTATTTATTCGTGTCGTATATGTACTGACGATGTAAAATATATTTATCAAATAATTTGTAAGTACGTACTTGATAAAAGAAATAGTACTATAACTTAATAATTACTACTATTACAATTTACATGTTAAGCTACATTAATTATGTTACAAAATATTTACACGTACCATAATTAGTAGAGAGATTAATAAATTGTAGTAGTACATATAACAAGTGTATAATCAATACTATATATACTGACAAAAAATATTTTTAAAAAATAAATATTGAGATTCTGATTTTGATTTTGTTTTTGTTCTATTGGGCTGTTGTGTTGGGTAAAAATCTCATGTTAAGAAGACATTATTCTATATATAATAGAGTTAAATAAAATGGAATGTAGCAAAATTTCAAGTTATAATATGTAAAATTTAAATTCTAGATTCGCAATTAATTAACTACTCATTTTGTGAGTCACTTTATTTTTAGTATTTGTCAATATTTTCCACTGAAATTTCCCAAAGAAAATGACAATTTCCACGGATATTTAGATTGAACTAGTAGGAAAAAAAAAAGAAAAATAGTAATGTTCTCATGTGAAAAAATTAGAATGTTTCCCGTTACTTCAGTAAGAATATATTTTCCACCATGCATTTGATTCGATAAAAAATGAGTCAGAAAATCATGATCTATGGCACAAATTTCTCATTGATTCGCGATGAAATTTCTAATAGTGTGTTCTCTTGTTTATTCTTTGTTTTTTGTTCCAATATATTTTCTTTCTACTTTTTCAATATATAGATATAGGAAAAAATAAAGGAGGATAATATAATTAAGGAAAATTAAATTAATTTACCTTATCACCATAAAAGTCAAATAGACAAAATCCCTCACCACCAAAACGATTTCCAGTAGTCACAAAGAAAATTGAGAATGCACTTTGTAGAAGAGTATATGCCATTCCAATAATCACAGTAGAAATTAAATATCTGCATATATTTTCAGTAAAAATTAATCATAATGTATATATTGAATAAATTTCCGATAAAATATCATAAGAAATTCGTGTTTTTTTTTGTAGTGATTAGAAATGAATATTACCTGTAAGCGTAAAAGTCATTGAACTTGGTTTTGTCTTCGTTACCATCCTCATCAATAGATTTTTCAGTGTTGGTTGCAATTATGATGAGTGAAATCAACAAGCAAATGAACGTAAGAATCCTCACGATGAGGCCAACAAATGGTGGAATTGTACAGGTTGGTGGTGGTAATGGTGGTTGTGCCATTTGCAAACTATATTATACTATTTATTATTATTAAAAAAAAGTAATTGAAATTTATTGATGCTAATTAAAGGTTTTTCTTCTTGTAGTGAATATACTTAGTAATGTGATTGCTTATATAGAAAAAGGATAATGCATGCATGCAAAAAAAAAAAAAAAAAACGTTGACTTTGTCTTAGTCAAAAGTCAATGTGTACAACTCAAATCCATTGTGTAATTGATAAGAGTAATATTCGGTTCACATGCAAGAGTTTACTTTTTTAAAAAAATAAAAAAAATAATGTCTAATATTCGTGTTGGTTCTCAATTAGACTCAATTTTTCATAACGAGGACTCATTTTAGGGGGTTAGGGCTCCGAAGACATCTGATAATATATAAAGAAATTTTCCTCCCATCAAAATTCATACTGGTTGCAAATAATTTATTTTGAATATTTTGGTAGTTATGTATTCCTTGCTTTTGATTTACCCGAAATGACGCGTAAGTTTTATAAATATTATTGCTTGTGAGAAGTAATAGATAACGATGTACAATATATTTTGCTTACGAAAAAGAAAAGAAGCTATTAAATGGAAGTGTTGTTTTCCTTCTTTTAGCTCTTCTTTGTACTATTCTCAATTGAAAGCGTGTTTGCATGCCTCCATCAAAGAAAGTAGCATGTTATTTCGTAAAATTAATCGAGTTACACGCAAGCTGATTTCGACAATATAATTATTAAAATGAAATTAGACTTTCAAAAAAAATGAAGGGGAAATGTATAAACAAAAATAACCAAATTAATATTTTCGTTTATTTTTTGAATTATATACAAATATTCTTAAAACAATATTTTTTTTATTAACGCATCAAATTTTTAAAAAATGAGTAAGAGAAACTTGTTTATTTTTCGAAAAAAATAATTTTCATGAAAAATATTGTACTTCATACCGAACACGTTCTAGGTAACAATTACTTTCCTTCACCATAGTCTAGGAATGGTGATTTCCTAGTGAACACACTTGATAAGTACTTTTTTTCTTGTATTTCGTGTCATTTTCTCTTATATTAATTGAAAATCAACAATTGCGATTCCGTCGATTACTCAATTAATATTGACTTGGAAAATAAGTAGTTGACTTAGAAGAATTAATTAACATCACTCAATTTGGACCAACTTGCCAACATGCCATTTTTATATATTTTATTTTTAATGTAAAAACATTATCTTAAATATTTAGGGTGAGGTTGAGGTGTGAATAGTACAAGAGGATGTTGATTATAATATTAGCAACCTATATAATGTTTTGATGAAAATTTTGAGTATTAAAAGTTGATTAATGATGTCTAAGAGTAATTGAAATAATTGTGAAAGAAATTGATTTATGTTTGAAAAGTCATTTTTATCATTTTTTATGCGAAAATTATTTTTCGATAATTCATGTATTTATAGGAGCTAGCTAGAATGGAAGAAAATTGCCATTTTTTTTATTTTGTAAGTTTATCTTAGAGCTCATATTTGAACTAAGATAATATTGATGTACCCGAAATCTTTAAAGCCTGGGTTTGCCTCTGCCTCTATACCACTAGTACTAAAATATTTGAAGGAACCTAATATGGTAATTAAAAAAACAAAAATTGTATTCCCCAAGTACTTAGTGTGCCCCCATATTATTGCAATTGCTTAATTATTTGATGGATCTAGCAAGTTGTATTTATTTTTCATGGAATTAACAGTACATCATTCTAAGGTCAATTAATTAATATTCTGATGAGATTAAAGAACATGTTTAAGCTACTAATAAAGGTAGATTTCTTCTAAGTTTTATTAGCTGGTATTTCATTGACTTTTGCCAATAAGTGAAGCTGCCACGAATATCGAGTATTTTTTACTAAAAAAATTAGAGTATCAAATACTCATTTATCCTTAAAAGAGATCTCGAATTCGAGATTTTGGTAGGAAGTTACCTTAGTAGGAAACGCTTAATTACCTCAAAAATAAAATTTTCGACACATATCCGAATTAGTTGGATCATTAAATGAACACATAAAAGACACGTCTAAATATAATATTTATTGATTTAGTGAAAATATCAACGCTAATAACTTGTCACTTGATAAACATTATGATTAGTGAATTATTGATTAATATTGAAAACTTTATTTTTCTGATTGATCAAAATCATAGTGTAACAGAAATACGTGGATAGGAAAGACTCCAATTTTCCCCATAGAGCTGATGATGACGATCAATTGATCATGCTAGTTGATAAAGATGTTAATTATATAAGTGGTTGATTGCGGTGATTAGAGCCGTTAAAATAGGCTTAGTCCATGAGGACGGCCCAATTCAATTCGTTATTGAGGTAGGGTAGGGATATGATAGGATTTTTCAAAACCCATTTAAAATTAGGACTTATAAGTCCGATCCATATAATCCCTTGGTCCTTGAGGCTTGATCAGGGGCGCCGGGCCAGAATCCGTCCATGAGCCAAAATTATTGATTATCTCATAGTGTATGAGTTAGTTACTTAGATGCACGCTATGTTGTAATATTGCGATTCTTTTCAGATTTTGATGTGTCCACATACATGTATCTCGGGATACATAGACTCAAAATTATGTGTAATATATTTTAGATACACTCTATCCAAGTGGATTCACATGTATCTAGGATACATAGACAAATATCGCGCCCTCGTCTGTCTCCTATCTCGCTCACGTATCTGGATGCATCACACCAAATAAATGTATTTCGTGTATCGAGTATCCTAGATACATGCTAATCCCACTAGTTTTTTGCTAGTGTTATTGAAACAACACCATTATTTTCCATATTTTATTTGTAAATCTTCTCATTTTCTTGACGTTATAAAATTTTAAGTTTGAGAAGAAAAAAATCCCGCCCCAGCCCGCGACCTTTCTAGGGTTGGATTGGCTTGATCATTTTCAAGCCCTTCCAAATGAAGGGCCACCCGCCCTAGTTCATCAAATTTCTTGTCCGCGAGGCTGGGACTGGGATGACCTTTTTTGACAACTCTAGTGGTGATTGGTGCATCATAAAAAAAAGTTTGATAAGTGATATTTTATGTGAATTGTCTTACCCCATCCCATCCCGTCCCTCTCCACTCCCTTTTTACCCGAGACACTCGACCCCACAAACCATTCCCACCAACTAGCTCGACCCCTAACTCTTCAGTCGTCCGACCTTTCACCATCTTATTCTCATAGTGTTTGCCTATTTTCTATATATATAAATGTTCTTGTAACTATATTTTCTTGTTTACTCATAAAAAACAAGTAAATGATTTTACTTATTTTCCAAAGAAATATTTTATCACGAAAAACACATTTTTCTTCCTACCAAACACACCTTTATTGTCATATTTAGTTTCATGTGCATTATTTTAGCATGAATTTTACTATGATATACCAAGGGTTGTAAATTGTAATATAATAAATAGCATATATCCCTCCAACATAACAGAAATAGAAAACTTCCATATTGATTGATCTTAAACGCTACGAATCTGAATTACCTAGGTCTCCAAAGGACCAATAGTTCACTCGCTAACTAAAAGAATGTAAACATATACTATGTATATATAGTAAAACTTATAAAAGAAATATAAGATATATATATTACTCTTTCCAATTCAATATGTTTTACAAAAGAATTAGACAAAGAATTAGCAATCATACATGTAATCATCCTTAAATAATTTAAATGAAATAAAAGATGAAATCATATTGCATACAAATCCAGCAAGACAAAAACTAGCAGCTGCATTTTCTTTGTTAAGAAAATCAACGGTCACCATAGCATGATTTGGCAATCGACTCAAATCCACCGTTAATCCAAATCCTGCTGCTGCACCCGTACCCACTATCATCGACATTATCTGTTTAATTAATTATTATCATCATGTTAAAATAATACAATAATTAATTGACTAGCTAATTAAACACACTTAATTAAGATAACAATATAAAAGGACATTTCAGTGCATGAAAATTATGTGTTTACGCACGATTTGGGGAAGGGCCGGTTAGCATTGCGCTTACATAAATTTAGTAATTATTGCGTAAACTATATATTTTCTAATGAAAAAATCCACTAAATATCTAATAATAAATCCGCTTATTTATTATTTTATATCAACTTCAATGGCTAAGTCAAAAAATTTGTTAAGTATGTTCAAGATTTAATATATATGTATGATCAGACATAATTTTTGACCTAAATACTTAGAATAATTTTCTATATAAATAATATATAATTTTTCGATAAAAAAAACTGGACATTCTTCACTACATGTGATTACGCCGCTGATCAGCTTGAGATATCAATTGTTGTAGTTAAACAATAAACCATACACTATAAATTTGCAAAACGCAAACATTAATGACTGATTTCATGAAATTCAGAGAGTCTAATTGTTCTATATTCGTAGTCCCTTTGTTCCACAATGTCATTTTTTATTTTTTTTTGGTTTTTCATCTGGTGTTCGGTATCCACATTGGAGCCCGACTAAATCCGGATTCACGCCGGAAAGTCCCACATTGAGGGGTAAAACGCTCCCTAACAAAGGCGACTCCGTACCCAAGGGGGCTCGAACCTGAGATCTCTTGGTTAAAGATGAAAGAGTACTTACCATTCTACCACAACCCGTATTGGTTACAGTGTCATTTCCTTATTAGTTCAAAAGGAATGATCACATTTTTTAATCTTAAAATTAACACTAATATATAACTTGAACTTCCTATTTAACCTGTAATAACAAAAAAAATTATAGTCACAAAAATGTTACTCCCTTTGTTTAATTTATTTCGACACAAAATTTAAGGTTTATAAAATTTATAATCTTGATCATGTCATAATATTTGTGACTCTAATTCATTGTTAAATTGGTTATAGCTAACATTATTATTTAATAATTCATCACTAAATTGAATTATCGACAAATTATTCTATATAACTACGGAATTTGTTCGCCACTAATTTCTAAAAATAAATAAATTAGTGGTATGACTATATAAAAGCTTTTCTTTAAGAAAAATATAAAACATTACAATTCTTTTTTGACCAAACTACCAATGAAATTGTCAAACAAAATCAAAGAAATAGAGTATGTATATCACGTTTAAGATCATAAGTTTCAGAAGTGTTCTTTTATCCACACAAACATTATAGCACATTCAACGTCATGAACTTCAAAAATCTTAATTTTTTTTTAAAAAATTCAATTCCAGATCGAACTACATCATATAAAATTGAAATTGAGAGAGTATTAAATTAATTATGAGGAAAATGGAATGTACCTTGTCAGCATATACATCAAAGTGAACGAGTTTATCACTTATACAATCTCCAGTCTTGGCTTGGATTATTGCAATTGCAGTTTGTATAAGGGAATATAAAAATCCAGTACCAGAACAAGCAAGCATGTAACTGTCAAATCATCATTTTATAGTATCAAATATAAAAAATTAATATTCCAAAGATTTAAATGATATATACTAAAATATAAATATTTATTATATCACTAGTTTAATGATGTTATAAAGGATTACAAGTTCTTGCAAGTCAACCTAACAATAGGCTAGAGCTAAGCAAGTATTAATGGTTGATTTCACGGTTTAAATCTATGACTTATAGGTCACAGTGAGATCATAATTTTATCGTTGTTTTATGTCTCTCCTAAAATGAAATATGCAATTATAGGAAGGCACTCTTGTGCATAAAGCATCCAGTTAGAGGTGGAGTCGACTCCCTTTTGGCAAAAATTACACGGTATATTTAAGATTAAAATTAATATATATATTATCGATGTTGAGTCCCCGTTGACTTTTTGTATAATTACTTCTTCATATCTTCAACACTGGAAATTTCGTATCCACCACCGCATCGATCTACATTCACGCATGATTGGAAAACGATCACACCAGTGATGTAAGCAACCTAGCTAGCTATCTTGACACAAACATCAATAGTTGATTTTAAGATTCGAACTCATGACTTTATAGCCTATAAACCAATGACATGAAAATAACTTTACCGTACGTAGCTCTAACACTACCCTATAAATGAAAGATTCAATTAGAAAAATGACAATTATGATTGACTAATTTTACGACTCAAACTATTGATCGATCTATGACATATAGCTAACAGAGAGACAACTTTATTGTTATTCCGAGACTTGCCTAAAGTTATAGGATGAAACACTTACCGATAAGCATAGAAATCAGTAAAATGATACTTGACTTCAACTTCACCATGAAATATTGAAGCAACAGACATATTAGAAGAAGAAGTTGTAAGAATTGTGACACAAGTTGCTAAACAAACAAATGAAACAACTCTTAACAAGAGATTCACAATTGCTAAACAACCCATTTTTTTTTTTTGGCTCTCTCTAAATTATTTCAACTTCTTCAAATTTATAATATGAAGACATACAATTTGCTATTATAAAAAAAAAATTCCTCATATAATATAAGAAACATTAGAATCTTCATTATTGTCTCACTATTCAAATGTTGACATAGACTTACCTAATTATAAGTTAATTTCCTTATAATATAAGCAACTAACAGAGTTGTTTAAATGGATGTTTGTTTTTATATCGTATTGTTAATTCAAATATAATGTTGGTTTTGATTATTAGTAAAAAAAGATTGTATTATATTTTTAAATCCATCATTGCTAAGAAGATGAAAAAATTCATTTTATGTGATAACTAATTTGATATAATCGTGTCATTACCTTATTTCTTTAGCTTTCTTATTAATGAGTACATTACTATATATATATATATATATATATATATGAAATGAAAAAATGATATTAAATATTTCTATTAATGTTAGTATCATAATTTGGTTGGTGGTTTATGGTACAATGGGAGCTAAGATAAAAATAATTAGAGACAGATAAGAGAGTGGACATGGCGAAGACATGCTCAATTGACCTAATAATTAATTAATTTGTTTAGTACAAATATTCTTTTTCTCTAGTGATATAATAATTAATTAGATTTGCCCTTTCATAGTTCAAATTGTTAATATAGTGAGCCATACTATTAATTATATTACTATTGTTTGATCTTCAACTTGAGTTACCTAGAGGCAAAGGTTGAAAATTGATATTTATGAAAAGTTACAATTTTTCTTTTAAGTCACTCATTGTCATTTATATACATGTTGCAACGATAATTTAATTATAATGGACATGCTTGTTAATTGTTTTGCATCTAAAATTGTTTCTATAAATTCCAAAATTGTATAACGATAATTGTTTCAGTTAATATGCTTCAACAATTAAATAGCAATGGTAAAGGAACTTGAATTATCTGTAATTATTTAATTAGTTTCAATAAAATGATAAATCTTTGAGATATTAACTAAATTTTAATAGTGTGACCTATTAATGGAAGAAATTGATCAAGTGGCATTGCAACAATATAATTAATATAGGTATTTGATAAGGCCAAGTTCTTGACAATATAATCATAATTCCTTGTTAGACCAAATAGATGATCACTAATGGAGTATTAAGTTTTCGATCATCTGATCAAATATTATTTTACCATCTATGTTTAATTTATTTCGCAAGGTGTTATCTATATAACAATAGCGATAAATATATTTTAGTACGATATATTTTTGGATAAAAAACATTTAGGCTTTTAATTTGTAAATAAGCCCATGGACCAAATAAGTTGAAATGAATTTATTTATCTTGCCTCAACTCCAACCAGTCAATTTTTATTTTTCCTTCTCTTCCAACTGTCTTGCATTAATCAGTTGTGGTTGAGTGATAAGTATTCTTTCATTTTTAAACAGAGATAACTGTCTTACATTAATCAACAATTGTTGTGGTGAAGTGATAAGTAATCTTTCATTCTTAACTAGAGGTCTCAGGTTCGAGTCTCTTTGAGTACCAAGTCGACTTTGTTAAAGAGTGTTTTACCCCACAATGTGTGTCAGTGTCAGAGTGAGGAATTTTACAAAGAGTGTCCAGAAATAGCACTACAAAAGCTCTTTTCAAAAAATAGAATTAGTGAGATTTGAACACGTGAGCACTGCCTCATACCAAGCATCTAAAACAATTGGGCTACAACAATTTGTTGTGTTAAGGATATTCAAAATATGTTATTTAATCATTTCATGTATTATTTTACTTGTATATACGATATTTTCTCCGACGAAGACACCCGGACAACCATGTAGCTAAGCCAGTGCTCTCTGTGCAAATCCGAATTCAGTTGGATCATAATGTATTGAACACCGAATGGAGAAAAAGAAAAATAACACTCTTTGTTTGTAAGTTGGACTCGTTTTTAAGTGACAAAAGCGTCTATTTGGGCCTTTAAAACTATGGGTCTGTTTCAAGCCCACTCCATTTTTCTATTTGGGCCGATATCTGATAGAGGCCCATTTGAACTCTTAGATCACTAATTTGTGATAAATTAAGACGAGTCTAGTTTTCTAGTTTCAAATCTCTCCTTTATTACTAAAAACACACACTAGAACGGACAGTTCACCTATATATGGGCGAATTATAACTACCATCTTTCAAAATCGGTCTCCATGTTAACTTCAAATTCATCCAAAATAATACTACACAAATTTTAAAGCTAGTTCACCCACAAATGAGTGAACTACGATTCTCTTTATTAACTCCTCACGTGAATTTATATCTCTTTCTTTCTCAATTTAAGTGTATTGTGAAGTTTTTTTGATACATAAAATCTTGACTTTTTTCAATAATAAAAGTATAAAAAAACTTGAGACTTTTTTCATAAAATAAAATTTTACTATTTATTTGCTTACAACAATAGTAAAAAATTACTGAGGTCGATGTGGACAACAATTCCTCGTATGACCAGTTTTTCTACACAAACTATATTGTTATGTCATGCGACTTGAAGCAATGTCCATTTCATTTCTATGACACCTAGTACTATTGACTCCAACCGTTCTCAAATATTGAGTATTTGCAATTAAATTGAATGGAAAAGGTGACCAATATGACTCATCACAAATTTTTATGGCACGCGCTTTATGCAAACATATTGTGGTTATTATTTTAATATGTAAAAAAATAATGATAACATCTAATTTTTCTTATAACTGGTTGGTAAAGAGTCATCATTCAATTTTACTAAATATCAATTATTGTATCATGGTTTATTATTATAAAAAATATGTAAAATAATAATTAAAAAGTGGGTGGAAAAAAGTACAAATTATAACCATATTTGTATGTCTTCAAATGAATGGAATACATGTTAATGCTTTGATCTATTGAAGATTTCCTTGTTTCTTTGTCTTTGTCCAATCGTCTATGCTTTCATCTAGCAAATAATATAATATAAAATCAATGATAATTAAAATGTGATTTATTAGCTCTCGATGACACAGATAAACCATACGATTTATATTTATGATGAATTTGTTTGATAGATTTAATGACGATGAGAAGGGGATTCATTAGTTCTTGAAGAAGACAAATCATTTTTTTCTCGATATACAAAATAGAGGATTTCACTAAATTGATTATTAGAAAATGTCTAATCAAATCATTTATCACTATTCCAAGTAAAGTTGATTTTTTAAAACTTTAAAATTAACTTTTTTTTGGACTCCATAAGAATTTATTGATATTTCCAATTCATTATAGGCAAAATTTGGTATTAATTTCTTTTATAGAGAAACTCTTTTTTCTAAGTCTCACCATAAAATCCATTTATCATCCTTCTTTAATTTCACGCTAATAATTAATTTACATCTAAATTATATATCTGCCCTTCCGAAATAGTGGAATGATTTATTTTTTACTATATCAATAAGTATATATTTTAATAATATTGTTTTAAAGAGTTGTGTACTTTTAAGTACTTTAATTATTTACAATATATATATAAAAGGAAATTTGCTACTACCCACCATTGAACATGTGTAAAGCAAAGATGCAAGAACAACTGCATAATTTGAGATCTGTTAGTGCATCAATATGATAAGTTAAATATGTTTACAAATGGAGTAGGTTGTATCTAGGGTTTGTGTAGGCCACACTCTATTACTATTTTATTGTCATTATTTTAAAATCCAGAATTTTTGATTGTTTATCGATTCTGAAATCTAAATTCTAGAAAAAATAATTTCTTCAATTTTATATAAATTATTTATATATATTAAATAATTTTTTAGTATAAATACAAAATTTTGATCGAATTTTTGAGCTTTATAGAACGTGTAACTAAAATTACAGCTTCAACCCATATATCAAACTATACACATCAATACGTTGAAAATATATAAATAATAATAATAATAACATTTTATGGCTCTAAAACCTATTCTCAGTCAATAGCTAATCTCAAATAATAATATACGGTTTAATTCACACATCACATATTGTGCCACCACTATCTAACAAAAACCCTATTAATTATATTAAGCAATAAATATACAAGTGGATAGCTTATAAATTAAGGCCACCTCAAAATTTATTTGAATTGAACCTTTAAACAATTCATTTTTCTCCAACTAGAAAGATTCTCTTTTTCTTTTTCTAATTATTATTGCTATACTATCGTTTTCCTCTTTTCCCTTTTCTATCTAACAAAAACCCTATTAATTATATTAAGCAATAAATATACAAGTGGATGGATAGCTTATAAAAGAAGGCCACCTCAAAAATTATTTGAATTGAACCTTTAAACAATTCATTTTTCTCCAACTAGAAAGATTCTCTTTTTCTTTTTCTAATTATTATTGTTATACTATCATTTTCCTCTTTTCCTTTTTTCTTTTCTTTTGTGAGCTGCCATAAATACAGGAACCTTTACATTACAATAAAGTAATACTTCTTTGTTGTTAATTACTTCTCCACTTTTAAATTGACACATATATTAAGAAAATAATTAACGACATAGTGAGTTTACCATTTTACCCCTATTAATTATAAAGTGGATGAAAAGTTTTACATTTTTCAAAGTAATTAGTCATTTAATTGAGGATATAATAGGTAGAAAAATTTATCCTTTCTTGATTTGTCAATATGGATAAGTAATTAGGGACAACTATAAAATAAAAAATGGATAAATAATTAGGGAGAGAGGGAGCACAAATGTTTAATAATAGTATAACTAAAGTGGAATACTTTATATATTATTTAGAGACCAAAACAGAATGTGACTGAACTAGATATAAGCTAAGTCCAAATATACTTTATATATATATATATATATATATATAATGACAATTTCATTACCTCATTAAGTCTCCCTAATAAACAATTGCATTCTTTCGTTTTATATTACCTGACATCAAAAGCAAATCTATGAGGAAGTGAGGTCATGAGGGTGTTCATCCAAATATTCTAGGTAAAAGTTACATTATATATATATATATAAGAGTTTTATTTTTTATTTTTAGTATAGATTTATAGGATTTCGAATCCCCTAAACACAAGATAAGACGTTGATTTAGTGGATTAGGAGGTTCAAAATTCACTTGAGGTTGCAACTTTAAATCCTAAATACTATATTTTTATTTTTCGAACCCAGAAAATTCTGGATCTGTCACTGTCTGACACACCCTTTAAAAAACTTTAATTAGAGGAATATTTTACTAAATCAACCTTATTAACAATGTTTTAGAACTCTAGATTTAATTGTTACTAGTATATGTAGTTATATTTAATACTAAAAGTGATATGGAAGGAAAGCAATAAAAAAATTTGATTTGCTAAAATAGACAAAAAAAACTAAAATATTTATTTGTTATATAAAATCAAATAAAATCAAACGAGAGGAGTCCTATCTCCAACTAAAGTATTGACTTGTTGGAGATGGTCTCTTCCATATCTCCAAGACTCCAACATACACCTATAAACTCCTATCCACCACCCCTTTACCAAAATATAAGTAAAAACTTTATAAGTATCACTTATAAGTTATAACTATTAATAACAACAACTCAATATAATTTGTCCCACAAATGAAATTTGAAGAGTTAGAAATATATGTAAATATACTTTTATTTTGTGTGACTTGTTATATATATATAGAGAGAGAATTTGAAATTGCTGCATTTTGAACTGAGAATTTCTTAAAAACAGTCTCTATATCTCTACAAGGTAGTAGTAAAATCTGCATACATTATATCCTCTTCAGATCCCACTTATAAAACTTCACGGGATATTATTGTTGTTTTTTTATTTGGTTTTCCACTCAATGTCCGGTACCCACATTGGAGCTCGACTAAATCAGAATTCGCATTGAGAAGTCTCACATTAAGGGGTAAAACGCTCTCTTACAAAGACAACTTCATAACCAAGGAAACTCAAATCCGAGACCTCTAAGTTAAGATTGAAAGAGTACTTATCATTCAACCACAACCCTTGTTGATATATTATTGTTATATTACCTTTATTTTGTGTGAGATAAAAACATTATCTCCGATGAAAAAACATTATCACTATTTTAAAAAATAAAAATAAAAATTGTAAGATAAATTTTCTTTTCAACCTAACACATCCCAAAACCTTATCCCAACAAAAGGAGAAGGAAAACTTTTAACAAAGAGAAAAAAGAAAAAGATAGGAAAGTGTACTTATTTAGCCAAGTAGTAGTAGTATGATAAATCCCCCCATAAATATCAATATCAACATAATGTGAAGGTAATAAAGTTAGTTGGACCATATATGCCACTTTTACTTTAATTTAATTTGCTCATGTTGAGCTGTCCCATCGAATTCTTGACTTTATTCATTCAAAGGTAAGCCACCTTCTTATCTCGATAAGTTCAATTCCAGCTCTATACCTCATTTCTTACTAATCCCCTCAACTTGTACCACCTACCATCACTTACGTATATTATTTAATTGTTATATTACGATTTTTGAGAGTTTATTTAATTAATTGATTACATTAATTTGATATTTTAGAATAAAAATTAGATAGTTAAATACTATATGAAAATTTCTATTTGTTGTAATTTTTTCATATCAATATAATAAAGAAAAAGAAATACATCTTAAAGTGTCAGTTAAAATTTATATGATTTAACTCTCCAAAAGAAAAGTATGACAAATAAAAAAACGACGGAGGGTTACCCTTTAATAAACCTCTTTGAAAATGCATAAATTTATTTATTCTTTCAGAAAAAGAATTCATTATAAGCATAAAATGAGAAAAATATTAATTAATGCACTTTCGATAAGTAATTTGAAACATCTATTTATAATAAGTTGGACAACTAATAAAAATATATTAATAAGTCATATGAGGTATCTATTCATAGTAAATTGAACAATTAATATGAAATGCAGAAAGTATAGTTGATCTTAAAATAAAAATACGTTAAATATGCCGTTAATCAAAAAGGAAAAAAATCATTTTTTTACCATTTGTAGAAAAGGAAGAATTTTTGTACATCGATAATAAAACATGATTATTATTTTTCCCCAAATATTATATTTATTAAATTTGACAGGTTTATAATAATTGACTTGCTTTATCTTTTTGCTACTAACACCGTCACCGTTATCTAACGGCGTTTGGTACCTTTGTGTAACGGTTGTAACTAGTGCAGGTCATTTCTCATCAACCCTTATCAAAATTATTATCTTGTTAAGAAGCTCTCAATCAAAGTGCCCTTTTCTCTTCATTCTCCTTTTTACGTCACCGCCTCTCATTTCTCATAACTTTTTTTTTTCGCAGATTCAGAGTATTTTATAAGGTATTCTTGAAAAAAAATTGGATCTTTAGTTACTTTTTACTGAAATTTGTAGTTTTTATGTGTTTTGTTTTGTGGGGTTGTGTTTTTTTCTTATTTTTTTATGATGTTATATATTGTAGGATTGTTTGGAATCAAGAATTGGTGTTCTGGTTTTGGAATCAGGTATTCTTGAGAAAAAAAAATTGGATCTTTACTTGTTTTTTTACTGAAATTTGTAATTTTTATGTGTAATTGGTTTGTGGGGTTGTGTATTTTTCTTATTTTTTGTGATGTTATATGTTGTAGGATTGTTTGGAATCAAGGATTGGTGTTCTGGTTTTGGAATCAGGTATTCTTGAAAAGTTCTGATTTTGGATCTTTACTGAAAAAATTATAGTTTGTATGTGTTATTCATTTGTGGGGTTGTTTGTTTACTTGAGTTTTTTTTTAATGATACAGATTGTAGGCTTTGGTGTGAAATCAAGAATTGGTGTTCTGGTTTTGGAATCAGGTATTCTTGAGAAGTTCTCATTTTGGATCTTTACTGAAATTTGTAGTTTGTATGTGTAATTCATTTGTGGGGTTCTTTGTTTAATTGAATTTTTTAAATGATACAGATTGTAGGCTTTGTTTGGAATCAAGAAATGGTGTTTTGAACTTGGAAAGGTTGAATCTTTAGTGGGTATTTGATGAATTGTTTGATAAAGTTGTGAGTTTTCTGGTATGGGTGTGTGTGAAAAGCATTGGGAAGTGGTTTATATGGTTCTTTGGTTATCTGTTTTGGCTGGAATTTGAAGGATTTTGAATCTGGGTTGTTTGATTCAAGGTTTTTGAATCGTGAGTTGTCTAATTCTTTGTGGATATGTGGATGAGGTGGTCATGGTTATGTTACTAAGTGGTAGTTGTGGTGGAAATTTTGTTCCAGATAGGCTGATCCAGGATTTAGAGTCGGTTAGTTGGGAGTGGATTCCTTATAGTATGTTTATGCATTTTCAAGATCCCTTTTCACATGTATACTTGGTTAGAACTGAAAGCAGTAGGTTCCATTGAACCCTGTGCTAAGGGCTAGAGGCACCTCTACGACCACCCCGAATAATAGGAAATGCTTGCAAAGGGGAAAATGGGTGAAGATCTTCTAACAACCTTAACCATTGAAAGCAATCATTTGTCCACCCTCTTGTCCATGGATTCCGGTTCATCTTCTCATGATGAAATGGAGAGGGAGTTGATCCGGACTGTTAACCATTTACAGCCACCTGATATTAATCTCCCACTCGAGCCCAGCCCTCCTCCTCCTTCGTGGAATGATACATGTGATATGCTAGATGTAGGCCTTGGTTCCCAACATTATGAGGTTGAGACGAATATTAGTGTCACAAAGATTGGGAAGAAGTGTGCCAAGCGGCTTGATAGTATTTGGGGAGCTTGGTTTTTCTTCACTTTTTACTTTAAGCCAGCTCTGAATGAGAAGTCAAAGGGTAAGATTATTCGTGAGAGTAACGGGGTTTCTCGGTATGATAAATTGGATCTGAAGCAGGATGTTTTCCTTGTTCAGCATGATATGGAGAATATGTACATGTGGGTTTTCAAGGACAGGCCTGAAAATGCTCTTGGGAAGATGCAATTGAGGAGTTACATGAACGGGCATTCACGCCAGGGGGAGAGCCCCTTTCCTTTCACTGCAGAGAAAGGTTTTGCTCGATCTCACAAAATGCAGAGGAAACATTACAGAGGTCTTTCCAACCCTCAGTGCCTTCATGGAATTGAAGTTGTTAGGTCACCTAATCTTACAGGTCTTGATAAGGAGGAGCAAAAGAAGTGGATGGAGCTTACAGGCCGAGACATGAATTTTTCGATTCCTTCTGAAGCCAGTGACTTTGAGTCATGGAGGTGCCTTCCGCATACAGAATTTGAGCTTGAACGGTCTCCTGCATTGAAGAACAACGCAATTCCTCGTCCAGAGAGATTGTTGAATGGATCAAGTCTGAATCTATCTACTCGATCTGCAAACCATGTAAATGGAGAAGGACTAAACATTTTGGCTGTCTGCAACAAGAGGAAGAAAAATGGATTTACTCGAGGAAACAATGACGATTGCTGTTTGCCTAATAGTCAACATCCTGAGAGGCTTACGGATATCCATCCAATTAGCCCACCCTGGCTAAGAGATTTTTCTGGTGCTATGCAAGTGGCATCTGGTCCTGTTACAGCTGCAAAAACTATTTATGAAGACGACGCAGGGTTCTTGATACTTGTTAGCATGCCTTTTGTGGATCTAAAAAGTGTCAAAGTTACTTGGAGAAACACCATCTCTCACGGGATTGTGAAGATATCTTGTATCAGCACTGGATGTATCCCCATCATCAAAAGACAAAACAGGACTTTCAAGCTATCAGATCCATCTCCGGAGCACTGCCCTTCAGGGGAATTTGTCAGGGAAATCCCTCTTAGGACTCGCATTCCAGAAGACGCAAAACTAGAAGCATATGGAGATGAAACTGGAACTATGCTTGAAATTCATGTGCCTAAGCAGCGTGTAGGACCAGAAGAGCACGAGGTTCTAGTGTGCCTTCGCCCCTCGCCTTGGACCACACATGCATATGTTGATTTGACAGAAGCAATGGCTTGAAAATCAGTGGATGCTCGCTCTCTTAGGTAGTAGTTACTATTATTTACTGACCTCAATGGAAATGATATTTATATTTTCTTCTAATTCAATCAGGAAAGATTCGTTTTCTTTCCCCACTCATCAACCAATGTGGAACAGAAGATGCTATTTTTGCATGCCCTCAATGTCCACACCATTTTGTTCCTGCTACTCTTGATCCTTTATTGCCATCGTTAACAACTTCATACTGTTGTTCTTATCGTTGAATGGTATTTGTGCTTAAATCTGTCTCTATTCGTCATGTCGTGTGTTTCGTTTTCTGTATAACATACTGATCATTATGTATATCTCAAGAGAAAGCTGTTCATCTTAGGACTCACATTCCAGAAGACGACTTACTGCATTGAGATTTTTCATCTTTTGGTACATCTGTCTCTCAGAACTTGAGAGGAAGTTGTGCTATTATTATCGAGATAACTCGAACTGCAGCAATGCACAACTTATGTGTTTACATCATTCTAACTTATTTGATTTGAACAAGGACAAGGTAGACTTGAAAAAGTTTAACAACTTTGCATTTCAACAAGCTAGAAGAATAAACTTTGTAAGAAAGATGTATCTATTCAATTTTTGAATAAGCTAGTCTTGAATATGCATTCAAGCCTGATCAATTCTGGTACTCTCATATTGATTTAGCTGATAGGGATGGCAATTGGGGCGGGACGGGCAGGGCACACCCTTGACAGGACAGGGTAGAGGAACAATTAAATGGGGCGGGGCAGGGAAGGGCTGGGCCAATCTTATTTATTTAAAATACATGATGAGGCAAGGCGGGTAATGGGTTCATCGTATGATGTAAGAAGACTTTAAACGGGTCAGGATAGAGCACGTCAAAATCTTAACAGGTCAAAGTTGCCAGCTCTACTGCCATCTCTATATAGTTATCTGTGATAATAAAGTTTGGTATCCTGGCAACTTTGGCTTAAAGTTAATGGGGTAGGTCGATGCACGGAATATGATGAAATATTCTAGAATTTAGCTTTAGCTTGGAATAAAAGCCAACCAAATGAAGTATATAAATTTTGTCTCAAGTTTAATTGTAGATATCCCATTAAACTTGAATTTTTTTTATCCCACTTCTCAAGTAGTATAAATTAATCCAAGAACTAAAATCTCGGAATAATTTTGTTCGAGAATCAAATGACTAGAGTCCAATTCGGGTGCTAGTAATGGTTTTATTGGTTTTGGTATGCAAAATTGATATGTACATAAATTTAAGAATTGGTTTTGGTATGCAAAATTGATATGTACATGAATCTAAGAATTATAATCCGAAGACTATAATGAAGCTAACTCGAATGAAGAATCTTTTCAAGGAGTAACCCCAAGTAGAAGTTATTTAATGATGTAATCCGCAAATCAGCAATTACATCACTTTACTAGCTTGATGCCGGAAATTGAAGAAGATCTGATTCACCAATAGGCCAAGAAGCAATATATATTTTCAATAACCCGATTTCCTCCATAAATTCTCCGATCATTTGCTTCATTGGTTACAACGGTGGCTTAATGTTTTCATTATTTAATCGTTTAGACTTCTCTAATAAACTCAATTCCAATATAAACACAGTCAACTTCAAGAGGAGGAAAACAATTTTTCTCTAGTGTTTTGCGTCTATTCTCACTTAGCTTAATAATTTCTGGTTGCAGCGTTCTAAATTTAGAGATGTGTGAATGTCCATAGGAAATAAAAGAAAAAGCAAAGGGATATCAGAAGTGATCTACATGAAAGAAAGTTGCATAAAACTCATAAACAAGCACAGAGAAAATGTTAAACACAAACTGGAAAAGACTAGACTGGATGAAATATCAAGGATATTTCTACATACAAAACAAGTTTAGACAACTACAACTACACTACATCTTATTTCTACTACTAAGAACTAGATTTCATCATAATCTTAAGCTTAATCAACTTCTTCAATCTTAGGGCCTGCACCAGCACCGCTAGCACCGGCTGAAGGGCCATCTTCATCCATGCCACCAGCCATGTCAGGACCACCAGCACCACCCTGGTACATCTTCGCGATAATGGGGTTGCATATGCTCTCAAGCTCCTTCATCTTGTCCTCAAATTCATCAGCCTCCGCGAGTTGATTCCCATCAAGCCACTGAATCGCCTGCTCAACCGAATCTTCTATCTTCTGCTTCTCCTCAGGAGAAAGCTTCGAAGCGATCTTCTCATCCTTGATGGTGTTCCTCATGTTGTATGCATAATTTTCCAAGGCATTCTTGGCTTCCACTTTCTTCTTGTGCTCTTCGTCTTCAGCTTTGTACCTCTCAGCTTCTTGAACCATTTTCTCAATCTCATCTTTAGATAGTCTTCCTTTGTCATTGGTGATGGTGATCTTGTTTTTCTGGCCAGTTGTTTTATCCTCAGCAGAGACATTCAAAATACCATTCGCATCAATGTCGAAGCATACAGTGATTTGGGGGACACCTCTTGGTGCTGGAGGAATGCCAGTGAGTTCAAATTTCCCTAGCAAGTTGTTATCTCTGGTCCTGGCTCTTTCACCTTCATAAACTTGAATCAACACACCAGGTTGATTGTCTGAGTAGGTCGAAAACACCTGCTCTTTCTTAGTCGGAATCGTGGTGTTCCTTGGAATCAAGGTGGTCATGACACCTCCAGCGGTCTCCAGACCGAGGGAAAGAGGTGTAACATCCAACAGCAAAAGGTCCTGGACTTTTTCATTCCCTTCACCACTCAAGATTGCAGCTTGCACAGCAGCTCCATATGCAACAGCCTCGTCCGGGTTGATGCTCTTACAGAGTTCCTTCCCGTTAAAGAAGTCCTGCAACAACTGTTGCACCTTTGGAATTCTAGTAGAGCCACCAACAAGAACAATATCATGAACACCACTCTTGTCAATTTTAGCATCCCTCAAACACTTCTCAACAGGCTCCATACATTTCCTGAAAAGATCCATGTTGAGCTCCTCAAACCGAGCACGAGTAATCGTCGTGTAGAAATCAATTCCCTCATATAGAGAATCAATTTCAATAGTTGTCTGAGCAGTGGATGAGAGTGTTCTCTTAGCTCTTTCACATGCAGTTCTTAATCTCCTAAGAGCTCTAGGATTCCCACTGATGTCCTTTTTGTGCTTCCTCTTGAATTCTTGAACAAAGTGATTAACCATCCTGTTGTCAAAATCTTCTCCACCAAGATGAGTATCACCAGCAGTGGCTTTCACTTCAAAAATACCTTCTTCAATGGTAAGTAGTGAGACATCAAATGTACCACCACCCAAGTCAAAAATAAGCACAGTCTTCTCCCCTGTACTGCTTGATTTCTTATCAAGTCCATATGCAATTGCAGCAGCAGTAGGCTCGTTGATAATACGCATAACATTGAGCCCAGAAATAGTTCCAGCATCCTTAGTAGCCTGACGTTGAGAGTCATTGAAGTAAGCAGGCACAGTAACAACAGCATTCTTTATTGTTATTCCAAGAAAAGCCTCAGCAATCTCCTTCATCTTAATAAGAACCATGGAGGAGATTTCTTCTGCGGAGAACTCTTTTTCTTCACCTTTGTAATTGACAACAATCATAGGCTTGTCAGCAGGTCCTGGGATGACCTTGAAAGGCCAAAGCTTCATGTCACTCTGTACTGATGGGTCACTGAATCTCCTACCAATTAATCGCTTGGCATCTGCAATCAAATTATAAAAGATTTCAGCATGAATTCAAACATAATTACTTTCTTTCTTACTTGAAACTTCAATTGAACAGATAATTTGGGTAAGCTAAAAAATTGTCAGTGGCTACAGCGGAGTAAATATAGCATACAAAAACAAGAATTTATTATCGTTGATATTTTTGCCTAACATGGTTAAGCTGGACGAATTTGCCAGATTCCACTTCTATAAACTTAAATTGAACACTCTTCATTGTTATGGTACTATATAAACTAACAAAAAAACCAGGGCAGAGCTACAATTACTTATGATCAACAGACCATAAGTTGAAAATGCAGATACAAATCAGGACCTAGCTTTGATGAACTGATGAAACAGGGAAGATATACAGTTTTACTCACCCTAAATTTATGTTTTCGAAAATCTAGCTTAATAGGTATAAATGATTAGTCGAGAACCTAATCAAATTCAAAATTCATGAACTCAAATCCTTGCTCCAATATACTAAACATAAGCTCAAAATCCTAGCTCAAATACTGAACATAAACTCAAAATCCTAATTCGAATACTGAACGAGAATCATGAATTTCCAGAACTTACCGAAAACAGTGTTAGTAGGGTTCATAGCAACTTGATTCTTAGCAGCATCTCCAATCAATCGCTCCGTATCAGTAAACGCCACATACGACGGCGTAGTCCTGTTCCCTTGATCATTAGCAATAATCTCAACTCGATCATGCTGCCATACACCAACACACGAATACGTTGTTCCGAGATCAATTCCGATCGCCGGTCCTTCACCTTTTCCGGCCATTTTCAAACTTTTTCACAACAATATAAGAAGAAAACAGAGTAATTTTTTAACTACTAAAGCAAAGTATCACAGAATTACAGATCGTTTTTGGTATAATGTTAATGAAAATGGAAAAAATGAGAAGAGTATAAATAGTTGAAATGAGTCTCTCGAAGTTTCTAGGTAACCGTAGATTGGATACAAAAACGGTGAGTTTTGGTGATGAATGTTTTTTTTTTGACCAATTGCTTGTAGCTTCTGGTAAGTTCTGGAGATTTCTCTACAGTTCTAGACGTGTTTCATAATGCTTCGCTCAATTTTCTTACTTTTTCCTCTAACATTTTAATTTTAAATGTTAATATATGCATTTAATTATATTAAATTTAAACCTATAAAAATAATTTTGAACTTTACTTTAAATTCAACATGTTAGCCCGTTCAAAATAAATGTTGTGAGCTTGTAAAATTGAGTTAATTATTCAAGATATGTATATATACTGATTTGTGTCGAGCGTATGAACAAAATTTATATTGATATTTGAGGGAAAATGTGATACATATAATGTGCATGATATTCTTAATGATGTGAAATATTTTCTGAAAGAATTATGCGGAATTTGTTCATAACAGACAATATTATATCTTAGTAAAAGTATTTTAAAGTTGTTTTAGTTAACAATTTTGAATTTCAAATGATAAACTCATTTTGTTAATTCCAAGATGTTGGTTTATACTAGATATGTCAATGTCACGTATTAGATGATAGTGCACATTAATTAATAAAAATAAAAACTTATTATACAACCAACAAAAATTACTTAACATGCTTAATTTTAAATGGAGAAACTATCTAATTACATAAATATCTTTACTATGTTTACCAATTCACGATCTCTATAATTTAAACTAATTATATTTTATATCACTAATTAACAATTTTTTGTCAGATACACTTAAATATATATTTTTATATGCATTTAAGTAAATTAAAATTTACCAAAAGTAAGAATTGGGGCATTCCGAGAATTGAACTCGGGACCTCTCGCACCCTAAGCGAGAATCATACCACTAGACCAAATGCCCATTTTGTTTCTTTTATATCACTTGATCTTATTTGATATTAAACAATATAAATAAGAAATGTTCCATTTCTTGATATAAACATATATTTAATATATTTTAAGCTATTGGATAAAAACTCCAAAATTAGGTTCATGGAAAGAGGTTGGTGTTAGAGAAAATGATCAAAATGGTCCTTAATGTATGGGCTTTGATTCCATTTGGTCCTTAATGTATGGACTTGATGGAAATGGTCCTTTATGTATCATAAATTGTGATCAATTTGGTCCTTAACCTTAAAATTAATTTATTTATTTTTTGCCGTCAAAATACACGGAATATGTAAAAGATGCGCTTGTTCAAGACTTTCCTTCCCCTGTTTCCAAAAATTCCAAAAGGGCAAAATCGCTCCTGACGGAGCACTTTTCTTCTGACAAAATTGACGTCGTTACTCTTTTAAAAAACATAAAAATCGCTGCCGGTCCAAAATTTTTTTCTTTTTTCTTTAAAATCGTTGTTGTGAAAAAAAAATTAACAACGCTGCCCCAGTAGCATCTAAAAAATAGAAATAGCTACTATAGCAGCCATTTTCTTAAAAAAGTTTTAATTTTTTTTTATTAAAAAATTCCCAAGGCGAGGACTGCTTAAAAAAATAATGGGAAATCGCTCCATGTGTAGCGATTTTAGTTTTTTTTTTTTAATGGCAACGATTATTTAAAAAAAAATCAACTAAAATCGCTACACGTGGAGTGATTTCCCATTATTTTTTAAGCAATCCTCGCCTCGAGAATTTTTAATAATTTTTTTTTTTACTTTTTTAAGAAAATGGCTGCTATAGCAGTTATTTCTATTTTTTAAACGTTGTTGGGGCAGCATTGTTAAAAAAAAAAATCACAGCAGCAATTTTAAAGAAAAAAGAAAAAAAATTTGGATCGGCAGCGATTTTATGTTTTTTAAAGGAGTAACGGCATAAATTTTGTCAGAAGAAAATCGCTCTGTCATGAGCGATTTTGCCCTTTTGGTTAAAAAAAAATTGATGTGCCCTTTTGGAATTTTTGGAAACAGGGAAAGGAAAGTCTTGAAGGAGCGCATCTTTTACATATTCCGTGTATTTTGACGGCAAAAAAAAAATATATTAATTTTAGGGTGAAGGACCAAATTGATCACAATTTATGATACATAAAGGACCATTTCCATCAAGTCCATACATTAAGGACCAAATGGAATCAAAGCCATACATTAAGGACCATTTTGATCATTTTCTCTAGAGAAAATATATTCAATCACCAAAGTGATAGATCAGTGAAGACAAAGGATTGGACTTGACAAGCATACATTTCATTCGATAAACCTACACACTATTTTTAGTTAAGAAATCAAATTATAATCAATCTGAATTCATAAATAATTTCATTATTTATTATTGAAGCTCCTAAAAAGAATGTTTGTTTCAAATTTCATGATTCCTAACTTTTTACGTTTGTGACAACATTGTTTTCGATCCACGAAATTTAGTCTAGCAAGTTATTGCACTGCTAATTAATATCGGATATCACATGAAAAATAATTGAGTAATGGTTGATTTTAAAGATAAAATTCATTTATGAATAAAAATATCTTTATCTAAAATGTTCAAAACTTTGGTAAATATAATTTCAGCATAATCACGTGAAGTTTGAAAATTTGTTAAAGACTCAAACTTTGTGAACGACTCGTGAAATTCAAACATAAAAAGCTAGAAAATCTAAGCTTTCACAATCTAAATGTGAATGTTACAAAATTTATTTCGTGATTTAATTAGCGACATCAAAACAACATAGCATGTTAGGTGCTTTGATAATTTTCAATCTTTTGGAGTATCTAAGTACAAATCCAAAAGTGGACGCATGATCCACGGAGGAAAAGCATATGCATGTTGGCATGTATTTTGTCTATTCTTGAGGTTCATCCGATGTGGTACAAAGATAGCAAGGGAATTATACCAAAAATTTTCAGTACTAAATTAAAAAATGTTCTAATAGTTATATTTTTCTAATTCTTTTTTTTTTAAAGATTAATAGAAATAAACACTATTATAATATGGCACAATTTTAAATATATTTATGTATTTTATTCACGTTCTTTAATCAAAAAGAGATTATTCTTTTAGAATATGTATCTTTTAATAACAACAACATACCTAGTAAAATCTCACTTAGCGGGGTCTGGGGAGGGTAGACTGTACGCAGATCTTACAACTAGCTCGTAGATGTAGAGAAGTTGTTTTCGAAAGACCCTCGGCTCAAGTGCATCAAACCCAAATAAACGAAGAATAAAACAATGAAAAAAACAATAACCATTAATAAGAAACGTAGTGTAAAGTCTATAAGAAAGAACCTCTTAAATAAGAAATTGACACAAAGTACTTAATAAGATGAATATAATTTAGGTATTAGAAAACGTATCTATTTTTCAAAACTCTTATCCCAAGAAAAAAGTACTTGATTAAATATGATAATTTCAATTGTTTCTTTTAGGCCTTTTATTTCCAAACACCTTCTTCTTTTTTTTCCGGTAATGTTCCAATACGTTATTCGGTAATGTTCCAACACATTTTTTCGGTAATTTTCTAGGTAAGAAAATTCTCAAGTAGATCCTCAATAAATAAATCCCCAACAAAGTTCGTGAAACTTGAATCTTCGAGTAATATCACATATAAAAATATTTCTAGGTAAATCTCCATGTAAGTATCCCTAGCTAAATCTGCAAGTAACTTTACCTAGGAATTTTCTTGCAAACTAATATGAAAATTAGTTTTTGTTCATTACTTGCGAATTTACCTATGAAAACAGTTCCCGCAGATTAATTTCCCCAAATAATTCCCATGTATTAATTTTGTGGAAATGGCACCAAACTTACCTATCAATTTTTTTGGGAAAATATTTTTCGCATGTAAACAGTTCTAGAATTTAGAAATTTCAAATTTTCGCATGAAAATTCATAGGAAAAATCTGCGAAAAAAATCCCCAGGTAAAATCCATAGGTGATTTACATTTTTCTAGTAGTGATCATTTAGATCATTACTTTTTAAACACCATTTACTTTGGTTCGGTGTTTTGTTTTCACATTAAAATTCGTTTTAATTTAAATTTGAAGTTTACAAGGCTCTTTTTTTAGATGATATTTTCAATAGAATTTATTTTTATTCTTAAGGACTTAAATTAGATTTAAATATTTGATTAAGAATAAAAGAATCTGAAGTCATCTTAACATAATTTATATCGATACCAAAATGTTACTTATCAGTCAGACAAATTCAAAATTTTAAATTAGTAGATACTTATAAAGTATTCCTATAAAGTATTTAGCATACACATTAATGTGTGGATCCACTTTTGCATGTCGACATTCCCATGAAATTGGTCCACGAAAAAGTTACCTAGCTCACTCAACTCATTCCTTACCAATTACTCTATGTATCTTTCCTAAAGGGAATTAATTTATATATATATAAGATTATTTAAACTTATACTTATCATATAATATTTCAATTTTTCGATATCCTCAATCTTCATTTTTAGGGTTTAACTGAATTCAGCGTTTTTTTTTTCTATTTACATTTATCATTTAACTTTTTGATGTCTTCTATTTTTGCTCATATACTCAATCGAATCTAACGTTTTTAAAAAAAATTACATTTACTATATAATTTTTCTAATCTTCGTCCCTAGGTTTAACTGAATGTAACATTTTTATTTACTTATATTTATCATGTAATTTCTAATATCCTCTATCTTCGTTCTTAGGTTAGGTTCAACTGAATCCAATATTTTTTCTTTTATAGATTTATCGCGTAAAGTTTTTCAATATCTTTTGTCTTTGTCCTTAGGTTCAACTGAATCTAATATTTTTCTTTATCTATATTTACCATGTAATTTTCTGATGTCCTCTATCTTCATCCTTAAGTTCAATTAAATCCAACATTTTTTTTCTTACATAAGAGTTATTATGTGAAGTTTTTCGATATTTGTTGAGTCCAAATGCACATGAGAGTATACACGGTAGTGTAAATAATAAAGTGACCCTTTTAGGAGTCGAATATTGAATCCATATAGACGTGTCGGTTTACTATTTACCTAATTAGATTAATTCTCACAATTTAATGCAAGTGTGCCACAAGGATTTGATTAATATTTGAATACTAAGGGGCCGTTTGGTTACCGGTTAGAGTTATGCAGGTATTAGTTATGTAGGGTTTAGTTATGTAGATATTAGTTATGCAGGGTTTAATTATGCAAGTATTAGTTATGTAGGTATTAGTTATGTAGGATTTAGTTATGCAGGGTTTAATTATGCAAGTATTAGTTATGCATATATTATTTAATTATGTAGAGATCACAATGCATAAATTATTAACTAATAAATATTGAATTTGTTGTAAATTAATATATATTACTTACAAATAAATAAGTAAGCAAATAGTATAAATTCTCCCTCTTTTTGAATAAAAAGTAAAGAAAAAAAATTCTCCCTCTATACTTAATTGGGAATGCTATTTTTTCATTTTGTTATTTTTTTATGTTTATAACGTATAAAAATAAAATACGATTAATATATTTCAAGTACATTATAATATCCTATTTTATATAATGTAAATATTCTATCAATATGTTGTATATATTGTTTATACACTTTTAATATACCAAATAAATGAATTATGTATAAATTCACATCCTAAACAAAATAATAATACATGTTAATTAAAGAAGTGGAATATATGTAATAATATATAACGCTATATACAATTCAATTTGTAATATTAATAAAATATTACATTTGGAT
The DNA here is from genome assembly GCF_900185275.1 of Solanum verrucosum. Taxonomy (NCBI): domain Eukaryota; kingdom Viridiplantae; phylum Streptophyta; class Magnoliopsida; order Solanales; family Solanaceae; genus Solanum; species Solanum verrucosum. Next base: position 4,407,322 of record NW_026019988.1, read on the forward strand.
TTCAAATGAAAACAGAAAAAAAAAAAAGTTGTTCGTGTATTAAAAAAAAGTTAGGAAAATAGCATAGTTGGATAACATTTTCAATGAAAATAATTAAAAATAAATCAATAAGGGTAAATGTGTAATTTACTATTTTAATACATGTATAACTAATACCTGCATAACTTATTCCACCTTCTACTCTGCATAACTTATACATAGATTCCCTCATAAGTTATGTTGGTATTAATTATGTAGGACTACAAAAAACACAACCAAACACCGTATAAAATTAATACATGAATAACTTTTATACAACATTTAGAATTCTACCAACCAAACATGGTTAAAGTAATGCAACTTTTTATACATGAATAAAATGCAACTTATACAGTAACCAAACAGCCCCTAAGAGTGCTAGAATTAAATAACTATAGCAACCGTTCAATTTCACTTTAAAGTATAACAATGCTTTGGAAAAATTCTAGGGTGTGCAATTTAATTAACTAAGAATTCATGCGTCGTATCACCTCAATGGATTTCAGAAGGTTATCAAATCACTGATTTATAAGGGTGATATTATGATTATAATCTCCTGACTGTTAATCACCTACCACAGTTGACAATCTAACTACATCATTGAGCGGGATAGATTGAATCAACTGTGGAGCACTAAGCTTTCTTCTTATTTCGTAATCAAGCAAGGTAACTAGGTATCCCTATTGTAGATACAAATAAATTCTAGTTATGTGCAAGAAAATATCATGTTCCTTATATTTCAAGTTTTATCTCTCTATTCATCTCTCAAGTTCAAGAACAAACAATAGATTTATTTTAATAATGATCGAGTATTAAAATAGTAATTCAAGAACACAAGACTAATTTATATGATAACCAACTTCATCCATTGATTCAATATTCAACAATTATGGTAACTTCAACCCTAGAACAAGGGTTCTTAACTATTCGTGATAATGAAAAACACAAAAACAATTGTTTCCACGCAAAGTAATGTTTAAGAAAAAGTAGAAGATAAGAAACCTAATAGTGAATTCTACTCTCTTCCTCTTGCGCTAAAAAGTATGACGACACCCTATCAAAAAGGTCCAATATTTTATTTATAGGGTTTGAAAGATTAATTTATTTTTCTTCTTGAATTCAGACTATACAAAATTTGAGATTACTCGTCAGGACATCTATGGTTGTGTTGTGCCAGCATAGCAACAACTTAGACCTTGGTGTGGCATCCTAGCAGTGCGCCAGCCTGGGTTTTCAACATTTTGGGGGATGGCGTAGCGCCTTAGTAATGTGTTAGTCTGGGGTGTCTGCAATTTTGGATATGGCGTGGCGCCCCTATAGTGCACCCATCTCAGTTTTCACTTGTCTAGTTTTCCCCCCGCATTCCTCTGATTTGCTACTAAGCTTTACTTATCGCTTCAGCTCTCGTCAAACTCTATGCATAGTCTAATCATATATCTTAGTGCACATTATCACAATGCTCTTTAAAGCACACACAATGTAGTAAAAATGCTCTTAAAACTAAGGGTATATATGGACAAAATGTAGTAAATAGACATAAATACGTCCAAGATCAATATCCTCTATTTTTTGTTTTTAGGTTTAACTGAATCCAACGTTTTTCTTTTACTTATATTCATCAGTAATTTTCTAATGTTCTCTATCTTAGTCCTTAGATTAAATTGAATCCAACATTTTTCTTTACTTATATTCATCATATAATTTTTTGATATCCTTCATCTTTGCCGTAGATTTAATTAAATCAAACGTTTTTCATTACTTACATTTATCATATAACTTTCCGATATCTTCTAACTTCGCCTTTAGGTTACAACCGAATTTAACAACTTTTTAACTTCATACTCACTATATAATTTTTTGATATCTTCTATCTTCGTCCCTAATTTCAACTTAATCAAAATTTCAATTTCTTCACAATAGTAAAACTCATGTACCTATATAATTAGGGGTGCTCGTGGTTCAATTTGAATCGGTTATTGATCAAAATCAAAATCAAATCAATCTAGTCGATTTTTTTAAATTTCTAAAACCAAACGAAAAAAATAATTGTCGGTTTGGTTCAGTTTTTTTGATTTATTCGGTTTGAAAGTAATAATTTTTTTAGGACGTACGTATCTCGATAGACACAAACACCTAGTACATGAATAATCCATAAAAAAACTATTGTCGGTTCAATTAAGCAATACTAGAGTTATCATTATACGAACAAAGTGATTCAATTAAGAGAAAATGTGACTATTTTATGTGAAGTAGGGTAAGCAACGACTAAAATGAATTTTGATGGAGTTGGATTGTTATAGTTGGGCTAAAGTGTTTGGCTTGAGAAAATGATAAAGTTAAAAACTTATGTTAATTAAAATTTAACAAAAATATTTATATTTCATTTATGAATAATATATAAATAATCATAGAATTTATACACCTAAATTATCGGTTCGATTTGGTTATTTTTGCAGTTGTTTTTTAGTAAAACCAAATCAAATAGTGTTAGTTTTTAAAATTTAAAACCAAATCAAATTAAATATCAAGTTTTTTAATCGATTTGATTCAAATTGAGATTCGATTTAATTTTTTAACTATAATCATAAACTTTCCTATGTTATTACTAAAAATTCAATAAATATGAAGTATTGAACTCGTAAAATTTAAATCCAAACGCGATCTCTCACAAATGGTACCAAATGATACTTTTTAACCCCCAAAATTTATACTGCACCGCCCCTGTCAGTATAAATTCCATAAACCTCTGTTTCACTTCGTCTCTTTCGCTGCCCTAGAACCTTCTTGAGGGAATCCCTTTTGTAGTCTTTAGCTTTCTCTCTCTAGAAGAGTTTCTCTTTTTTCTCTCTCTCTGAAGTTGTATGGCTTCACAAGCTAGTCTTCTCCTTCAGAAACAACTTAAGGGTATCCATTTTGGGGTTCTATGTAATTTTTGCTGAATTGGGGTTGTTTTCTTTTTTTGATTTGTGCTTTTTTTCTTGCAGATCTCTGTAAACATCCAGTTGATGGATTTTCGGCTGGTTTGGTTGATGAAAGCAACTTGTTTGAATGGAGTGTCACCATTATTGGACCTCAAGATACTTTATAGTGAGTGGTCACCTTGTTTTTTTCTTGATTTTGAATTTGGGTTTGTAGCTAAATTTTTTTCTTGAATTTGTTGTTGTTTGATGTTAATTTGTGTGATGATTCAAGTAATTGGGTTGTGAGCTGTTTAAGGATTCTGTTGAGCTGTAATTCTATTGATATTTCATTTAATCTAAGTTTTGATTTTTAATTTGGGCTTGTAGCTTCTTCTCTTTTCTTGAATTTGTTGTTATTTTGGTGTAAATTTTCCCTTGAAAAGGCTGTGCGGTTGAGTCAAGTAATTGGGTTCTGAACATTTTCAGGTTTCTGTTGAGCTGTAATCTACTGATATTTCATGATACATTAATGTTATCTTGTAAAATTGGTATCTTTGTATTGGAATTAAATGGAATATAGCAGAATAGAAAGAGGATTGCATTGATTGGTTGAAAAGAAGGATCTGGTCATTCAATTATTTCTTGATGATGAACTCCCTGTCGATTGCCCCTCCGACCCATGAAAATTGATAACTATAGATTCATTTGTACCGGATTCAATAGTGTTTCCCATTCCAATTGAGTGTGTCCAGCATCTCAGAGGGAGAGTTCTGCCTATCTCAATAAAGTCTATGATTGATATGAAGAATGTCTTGAGAATTCAAGCAATTGAAGTATATAGATTCATCTTGCCTAGTACAAGTGAAGAGTTTAGTTTGACATGAAATACATAATTTTCTTATCCTAGAAACTTGCTTAAATTAAGAATCGGGGCGAAGTAATTTATGGAAAAAAAGGATTGTTACAAGCTTACTTTGTGTCCTTGGTGTCATGGTTTTGAGAACTAATTATTCTATAGTTTGCATTCCTCGCCTATTAACTTCCTTTAATCTGTGATTGTTGTATTAACCTTAGATATGCTAAAATATGACAGGTTTGTCGTATTTAATTAAGAGTATAACATTGTGTAATTGCTATTATTGCAGTGAAGGGGGTTTCTTTAATGCTATCATGAGCTTTCCTGAAAATTATCCCAACAGTCCTCCAACTGTAAGGTTTACCACAGAGATCTGGCATCCTAATGGTTTGTAGCTACTTATCTATTTTGAGGCTCAATAAACTGGTTGTTCTTCATTACCATCATCAGCACTGATTTTAGTTTTTGCTTGGTATTTTGGTATGACATACAGTTTACTCTGATGGGAAGGTTTGCATCTCAATTCTTCACCCCCCTGGTGATGATCCAAATGGCTATGAGTATGCTAGTGAGCGTTGGTCTCCTGTCCACACGGTATGACTATATCACAAACGCCATTGTGAAATGTGAATGCAGAATATCTGTCTTTCTTCCTAATTTTTCTAACCTCCCACCAACTGCATGGAGGAAAATTTTGCCTTAACTTTTCAGTTTGCTTACTGCAAAAAAAACTTAAAGTGTACTACACGAGGGGGTTAATGTCTCTCCAAGATTTGGCTACTATTTCTTGTTTTTGTTTCAACTCTCAAGATCTTCTGACCTTACTAAAATAAATAAAAAACAAAACAAAACAAATGCTATGAAGATCTTCTGCGGTGCTAATCTTAAGCGATACCAAAAAAACAAAATTAACGAGCTTTTGATTCAACGCATTGCTCCTCTTTTGAGAAGGCAATGTATCACCTCAAGAACCTGGATCTATAATGTTCATTGTATATCCTATGATTTCCTTAGCCTTCTATTGGTCATTACTTCTATTAATGCTTAATCTCTCAAAATATCCTGGTACTTTGCAATTGAGTAGGTCGTGGAATTCCATATGACCTCGTTGTCTTTAAATCCTTCATTCCTTTGTCAAATGCATCAACTTGTTTACTATCTTCATTCTCAAATGCACATGCATGAAAAGAACACTACTGGTTCCATTGATCAAAGGGTCCCCTCCCCTTTTAAATTGACCGATTCCTTTATATAAGCAGTGGCATTGCATTCTGACATGTTCGGTGTTCTACTGGAATTATATTCTCTGTTCACACTCATGCCTGCCAAACTTAATGATGCATGTCAAATGTGAGGACACCTCTGGTGACAGTTCTTTTTCTTGTGATTTCAGCTGCCTGCTTCTGCATAATTCTGCTTTACTATCTCTGTGTAATTGCTTCAATTTTTATATCTCGTCCGACTTCAGTGCTTCTTTATTTATTGCTTATTGATTTGTGCAGTAGTTGATATATTTCTATGGAATCAAAATTGACTTCGAGAGTCCTTTGCAGGTGGAGAGTATAATTTTAAGCATCATATCCATGCTTTCAAGCCCTAATGATGAGTCTCCTGCTAACGTGGAAGCTGCTGTAAGTAACTTGATTTCTAAATTCTTTCTTATTGATCCCCTGTAAATGAACTGCCTAACACGGACCAGGGTTGAAACTCCATGGGAACCTTCTGTAGTTCATATTTCTTTACACATTCATTAGGTTTTTTTCTTTTTTGAGTTTTAATAGTAATATCCCCACAACTAGCTCTCTATAAACAAAATGTCCGTAGATATCTCGACTTGTGGGAGTTGCCTTATAATGCAGTTAAGTCTGTGTGATGATAGTGATCAAACAGCCAGTGAAAGATATTTGAGTTTGTTAGACTGAAAGGTGCTGATAAAAATAGAAAGCAGACTAATTTCTTCTTTATAGTTGAGGGAAGCTGTTTTGTACAGTAAGGATGAACTATAGACACATTTCTGAATCACTCTTTTGTTTCTTTTCACTCTTTTTAACCTCCATCGGTCGTCTCTCTCCTTGTTTCTTTGACACTTCTAACCGTTTCATTTGTTACCCTTTTCAACTCATGGTCAAATGTCTCAGTTTCCTTAGATCACTTGTTCTGCCCGATACCCTGAAGTGTCTTCTAATATCTTATTAATGTATCGTTTATGGCCTTGTGCAGAAGGAATGGAGGGAAAAAAGAGATGAATTCAAGAAAAGGGTCAGTCGTTGTGTAAGACGGTCACAAGATTTGTAGTAAACACAGAAATGTACCAACACATTTTATGATAAAGCTGAGGAAATGGCATCGACGTTCTTTTGGCTGGATGTTCATTGCTACAACGTGTAGAATTGGTCGACCGTTAGACATTGTGTATTGTGCCTTTCTGGTCTTGGGGGTTTTTGACATTTTTGTTGATCTTACTTTGAATGTTAATTGCCAGTTATATTTCTTGGAAAAACTTTATAGGTTGCTGAACTTTGTGTTCTTTGGCCTTTTCTTTTTTTGATGTTATATCAAGCTTTATGTCTCTTCCAACCCAGAAATGAAAGAAGGCTCATTAATGAAAAGAAAAAGTGGTTGGGTTGATATTTGGTTGTAATATCAAGTCATATTTTCCCATTGCAATGAAGGGTGTTTTGTGTGTGTGTGTGTGTGGGGGGGGGGGGGGGGGGGGGATTTGCATGTGTCTTGTTCAAATGATAAAAAATTATTTAGATTCACGAAGGTAGAGGTAAGGTTGCGTACATCATATCATTATTATTAGACTACATTTGTAGGTTTAAAATTATATTTAGATCTCACAATAATTGCTAAGCCCGTGGAGATTGAGGTTCTACGTACTTTTGAATTTCACTTTGCTCGTACCGGATACGAGTAAATCTTCACTTGCCCAACATTTTAATAGGGAATGATATAGAATTGATCTTCGCAGTGAACTTTAAGCGCTAGTTGATTCTTTTTTCATTGAGTTGTTGGGTTGTATATTGTACTATTTAGATCTCACAAAGATAGAGGTATGATTTGCATATACTTTATTTTTTGAGATGTCATTGAATATACTATCGCTGATGATAAAATATTGTACTTAGAAGACATGTTAAAGTTCTTTTCCAAGCTTATTCGATCAAAAAGACAAAAGGATGTAGCACATGTAGAAAGCAACAAGCAGTGTGTATGTACTTTGAACATTGATTCTTTTTCAAAGTAAAGTGTGTCTATAAAAAGGAAGAAACAAAGAAAGATGTACTGTATTTTATACTAATACTAGTGACGAAGAGCCCGTGCAGCGCATGGGCTCAATATTTATTATTTTTTGACCTAATATATGTGATATAGATAAAATATAGTGAGTTATTTAAATTTACCTATATTACTGATCACTTTGTCCTAATTTATGTGATATGGATAAAATTACAAAATTAACCCTTTTAAAATGTCTTTCAGATATTTTAAGTTGTTAATTATTATTATTTATAATACTTTTTTGGTAATTTTAAAATGATATATGTTATTTTTTCTGTCCCAATATATGTGACCCTAATAGAATTCTGAGAGTCAACCTATTTTATTATATATCTTTTAAATATTTGAAGTTATTTGTAAATGATTTATCTTTTTAAGTCACTTCTAAACAGATCAATCAATTTATTTTTTTGTGTTTTTTAAATAAATATTTTAAGTTGTCAATTATCATGATTTATTGTATTTTATACATAATTTTTAACGATAGATTAATTTCAAGAATCAATCGAATTTTTTTTATATGTATTTATTTTTGAAATATTTTATGTTGTCAATTATCATGATTTATAATATTTTTACGATAGATTAACTTCAAGAATCAGTGGAATTTTTTGTATCTTTTTCAAAACATATTTTATGTTGTCAATTATCATGATTTATGACAAATAAATTAAAATGGACCCAATATATGTTATTTTTGTTGTCTGAATTTATGTGACACAAATGAAATTTGGAGAGTCATCCAAATTTTCATATTTTTTTTCAAAATTTTTTAAGTTATTAATTATTGTGATTTATAATATTTTTATGTAACTTTCAAATAACCTACATTACTGGTCACTTTGTCCTGATTTATGTGATATGGATAAAATTACAAAATTAACCCTTTTAAAATGTTTTTTAGATATTTTAAGTTGTTAATTATTATTATTTATAATACTTTTTTGGTAATTTTAAAATGATATATGTTATTTTTTATGTCCCGATATATGTGACCCTGATAGAATTCTGAGAGTCAACCTATTTTATCATATATCTTTTAAATATTTTAAGTAATTTGTAAATGATTTATTAAGATAATTTTTAAGTCATTTGTAAATAATAAAATGTCTCATCATAAACTCCCTTTTATTATATAGTAGAATATATATATATATATATATCTTTTAAATATTTTAAGTAATTTGTAAATGATTTATTAAGATACTTTTTAAGTCATTTGTAAATAGTAGAATGTCCCATCATAAACTCTCTTTTATTATATAGTAAAAAATTACATATTGATGATCTATTGTGTAAAAACATAAAAGTCAAAAATGTCTTACTTCTACATTTTCATGACCTATCAATTTAAGACACCATTAAAATGGAAGCAATATATAGTATTATAATTATTTATCCCAAAATTAAAAATTCTAACTAAATATTGAATAGAGTCCACAATTTTTTCTCCTATACCCTTGCCAAACAAACACTTACTAGTAGTTTTTTTCATTCGGTGTTTGAAATCAAGATCCGAATAACTTTAAATTCATATATTGTGAAGTTTATTTTTGGAAATAGCTATATATCATTGACTTTAGATTTTCATTAACAATATTGTGCATTACTCGACAATTCACTTATGGTTCTCGATCATTTTCAATACGAGATTGTTAAGGAAACACTTGATTGAAGAAAAATACAAGAATTTTTATGGTTAAATTTTTTTATATTATTCAAGATATGGTTGTGTATTGATTGATTCGATTTGGTTTCGGAGTTTATTGGTTCAACTTTATCGGTTATCGATTTGTGGACGTGTTAAATCATTATAGAACCATTAAGATATTGTCTTATCAATTATCGTTTGTCAATTATTGATTGTTATCGGTTCGCTTCGATTTAGCCATTAAGATTTGACACAAACAGAAAATTTGAAAATGACTTAGAAACAAGGTGACAAACCAAATGAACCGTGCACATGAGTTGACATATTGCATCTTGCTCAAAAACAAACACTGGCACATTGTAGAATAACCAAGACTTTGAGACAACCAGAAATAAAAGTATGAAACTAAGTCCTATGTCTAGGACTTTATAAAGTGAATGATATAAATATAATTAATTAATTTACGACCAGGTTACCAATTAATCCGTTAAGAAAAATCTCAAACCATTACAAAACATATAACTCGATAATTAAAAAAAATTAAAATTGTTACTAAAATCATAAATCAATAATCTATTATCGATAAATTAATAAATTTTTTTCAATTCAAATTATCGATTTGATTCAATTTTAAACAATCTTAACTCAAGATTAAAAAAAATTGCTTAATTGTGAAACCCTCCGGACTGAGGACAAAAAATCTCAACCATTCCGTCACAATTTTAGTGTACCTCTTATAAGTATTGGAACTACTTTTTTCTCTGTTATTCCTTTTGTCATCTTCCTCACCTTTTCCTTTCTTTATCTTTACAAAAACATATTCCTTTTTTCTTTCTTTTTTTCTCTCTATCCTTTCAAGGGAATTATGCCATGTAATTGTCCTGAAACTTTCAAAACCCTACTCCATTGAAGCAAAACAGTAAAAAGCTTCAAAACGCCGTCGTTACCCTATAAATGCACCGTTGAGAATCGAGATGATGAGATCACCTCAAGTTCGAAACGGCGTCGTTGAGACTCCGTCGCCGTCGCACTTCCACTCCAGCGTATCCGTACACAAGCTCCGGCGGTTCAACATTTTGATTGTCGTCTTCCGGTTTGCTTCCTTCTGCTTCTCGCTTGCCTCAGCTATCTTCATGTTCACTAATTCTCGCCGCGGCTCCGATTTGCCTCAGTGGCACCACTTCGATGCCTTCAGGTAATTATAGTAGTAGTTTTTTTGTTCTAATGGATTTCCTCCTCTCATCAGCAAAATCTTTCACGCGATTTAACTGTAAATTGATTACTCTGGAGTTGAAATTTGATGGATTTTTAGCTCACTTTAGCAAAAAAAAAAAAAATACAAACAAATTGGAATACCGATAAAACGGCATCGTTGTAGTACTCTGGATTTCAAATTGGTGATTCCTTTTGCTTTTACTGATAAACGCAACAATTTTAATACTCCGGAGTTGAAGTTTGATGGATTATTTGCTCATTATTAGCCCAAAAAAAAGGGAAGAATACTGATAAAATGAAGTTGTTTATAGTACTACGGAGTTCAAATTAACTGATTTTTTCCGGTTTTATACTGATAACCACGATGCTTTTGAGTATCCGGAGTTGAGAGTCGATGAAGTTTTAGCTCTCCGGCGTTCAAATTCGCTGATTCCTTTTACTGTATAGGTTTGTGGCTGTTGCCGGTGCAATTGTTGCCTTATATTCACTCTTCGAAGTAGGAGCATCCGTTTGGGAGATTTCAAGAGGCGCTACTGTTTTCCCTGAAGTCGTTCAAGTTTGGTTCGATTTCGGCCACGATCAGGTTCGTAAATCCTTCACTTTAATGGCGATCATTTAGCTTTTTTCTGCAGAAATTTGTGAAACACCAAGTTAATTTTGCCTCATTTTGAGTGGAATTTCAATTTTTCGAGTTTCATAACTGAATTATAATGACATTTGAGGTAGCAAAAGAGAACAATTTATCTAGCTCAGTCAAGAAACTCTCGCTAACTTGATAGTTTAGGTATGAAATTTGAAAAAATTTGAATATTTTGAATGTGTTTTTGATTATTAGCTCTCTTTTTTGCCTGTAGGTATTTGCGTACCTGTTGCTGTCGGCCGGATCGGCGGGAACGTCCTTGGCTCGAATTTTGAAGGAGATGGACACGTGTACGGTTAGCAATGCATTCTGCGTTCAATCAGATATCTCAATAGCCTTTGGATTCGCCGGATTCATGTTCCTGGGCTTTTCCTCACTCTTGTCGGGTTTCCGGGTTGTAAGTTTTATTATCAATGGTTCTCGATTTAATGTGCAAAATTAAAAATAAATTAATATTTTAAATTTATTTTTTCTTCACGTCAATTATAGTTGATAATTACTAAAATTTGACCAAAGATGCGTAAACAAAAAATTGAGTGGTGTGGCTATAATTTTATTTATTTTTTCTCATTTGATGTTTGATACTGCATGGGAGCTCAATTGATTCGAATTTGTATTGAATAGCTCCCATTTGGGGGTAGCACACAAGATTTTTCCATGTCCAAGAATTAAAATCGAGACCTTTGATTAAAGAAGAAGAAATCCATTGCGACATCCTTTGGTGGTGTGGATCTGATATCTTTGCTACTACTACTTTTCTTATTCTATGTTCTCACAATAATTAGAGATGTAGCAGATACCTTCTCAAACTTATTCAGACACCATGATTATTTAAAAAGTTAGGCACATCTCAAATAATAATATTTAGACGTCTTAAATATATTTTTGGCATGAAGTAAATATAAATACTATTTTATTTGTAAAAAAAATAAAAATATCTTTTAAATCATTTTTGGTTCATGGATGACAGTATGAGTTCTGGAAGATTGACAATAATTCTACATTTGACTAAGCTGTTAAGCAAGTCATGGGGAATGAGAATTTAAGTCGTCAAAGACGACCAATTATCCCTAGAAATTTTGTAAGCGTTAAAATTTCACTTTCATTTTCAACCACCATTATTTCTGAGAAACAATTGACGCTCCTTTGGTTCAAGACCTAAAGTATAATCAAATGAAAAGAATATTTCAGAGATTACAAAAGATATTAGCAAGTTAAAGAAGACTGGTTAAAGCTTATAACCATTTGTGTTGGGGTCTGGGAAGTGTGAATTGTACACAGCCTTACCTAAAAAGGTAGAGGTTGTTTCTGATAGGTCTAACCCGACTATCAGCACATTTTCTTAAGAATATTTGCAATAGAACAAGAGCTATCAGGTTCACAAAATAGGAGAGAACAACTAAAACTTCGACTTTCTCAGACCAAATATCCGATCTCATAATATTTAGGCAAGAACTGGCTGGTGATAATAAACGATAAAAATGAAATTCATCTTGAGCTCATTAAAAGTTACTACTCACTACGGGGATCATCAGAATCAGTTAGTTGCCCAAGTACTTGGGATCAGCCACTACATAATGATAAGCAATAACAAATACGAAAATAAAGATGCCAAGAAAGTTAGCAAAGAATCCTAAATCTTGATCATCCATTATCTGCAAGACAAAGTTGAAGAGCCAACAGTTAGAACCAAATGAAAAGTATTACATTGGTTTATTTACACAACAGTAAGTTTGCAAGAACAGCTTTATGATTTCAGAAACTAAATCAGAAATAAGGTGCAAGACAGAATTCCTCGACAACCACAAACTGAAAAACATTGAACATGTAATAGATGATAGTTGATAACCCATTCACGAAAGCTATTGAACTAAAACACAATCGTTCAGTTCCTGCAATGATCTCTAGTTTTCATCAGTCCCATTATCAAGTTACCCAGTAAAATGAATAAAATATTATCATGAGACAAGCAACATTCGATTCTTTTTGGAGTTAGAATATTGGTATAGCACAAAACAACTACTAAGAATTTAAACCCGTCTATGCAAAACTAGATTATCTTTTTGTTTCTCTAATAAGGACAAACTCTAATGGAATAATCTTGATTTCCTAAGCTACATAATATTTTTGTGTATCTTATTTTTTTGAAATTGAGTTCAATTGATTTGCTTATCGCCCTACATTCAAAGGTTGGGTTATTTTTAGGGGGTCATCGACAGTACATCCCCTCCCTCCTTGTATAATCAATGTTCTGATGAGAGTCCAAGTTGTTGAGCCAAGTTACTGAAAAGCAATAAGTGAACAATTACGTCAACGATCAATGACAGTATTAGAGTTAACGAATCATGATACTACGTTGTTTTCATTAACAATTAAGAAACACAACCTCAAGGTATTGTCCTCCTCTTTACCACTAGAGAAAAAAGACTCATTGGACAAGTTAGGTACCCTATAATATGCACAACATTTTGTTCAGCTCAGAACTCTGAAGCTTCACACTGCTCTATACACATGTTTCACAATCTATAACCACTTTGATACCTTTAAAATTCTGTCTCAATGTACCTTATGTATCTTCCAAAATCAGACGTCAATCCTACTGTAACAGCCTAACACTTCTGTAGGGAATGATTTAATCAAAATTCACAAACCTAGCATCATGGTAGACATACTTGTTGAAAATGTTAAGGTAAAGTTGCTCCTATTCCTTCAAATACTCAAGTAACACCCTTGAGATTTTCATGTACTTTCCCCCTAAATAAAGTAAAGGAAGACTATTGCAGCATGTGACACAAACAAACGCCTAAACCAATAGAACAGAGAAGGGGAAACTTAGCCTATAATTTCACTCCACAAACATCTCTCATGCCGAGGCAATGATTATAGGAATAAAACCATTAATTAAGTGGAAACCAACCTGCATTCCCAATAGAAATATCTTGGTGCCATAATTTACACATATCATTTAGTAATATGCTCAAATCAAAACGAAAATTTACTTAGCAGTTGTACCAAGTTCATAACTAAAAACATATGCAGTGGAGGCAGCTAGTAACAGTCTCTCAAACCAATTGCCTCAAACTTATATATCCAAACAAGCAAGTAAAACTTATTTATAGTTTTATATTAGAAAGATTTTTATTTCACTAAGCAATTCCCAAACCAACAACGACAACATACCCCGTGTAATCCCACAAGTGAGGTCTTGGAGGGTAGAGTGTACACAAACCTTACCCTTACCTTGGGAGGTAGAGAGGTTGTTTCAGATAGACCCTCGGCTGCAATTCCCAAACCAAAAACAAAACAGGTGCTAACGAAGGCATAAAGCAATCCCAGTGGGATTCAAACCCACAAACTTTAGATCATAAGTCTAACACAATATCCACTCCGCTATGAGATCACTTGTTACCATCCCTCCATTCCCTTATACATTTCATCACTACTCTTCCACTAACATTGAGAAAGACAAAAGAACAGATAGCAAAAGCAACGTTTCTGAAAGAATCTAACTAACCTAGCGTTTAACAATAAATTTACTGAAAACTCGAATAAGAAAGAGTTTTGAAGTTTGTTGAAAAAATAGCTTTTGGAACTTGAAGTTGTGTTTGGACTTTCATTTTTTACTTAGAAAAATGTTGAAGTTTTGTGAATTGAAATGAAATTTCACTGAAAATCATGAACAAACAATGCATTCAAACAAAAATTTGAAAATCTACTCCCCAAACAGGAACCAAGTATATGTAAACTCACACCAATCTCCAAAACCAAACACAAATTATGAAACAAAAAAAAGTAGGCAGTGATCACAGTGGGATTCGAACCCACGACCTTTAGATTCGGAGTCTAACGCGATATCCACTCCGCTATGTGATCACTTTATTACAATCTTCTCAATTTCCTCATAACTATCCTTTACCAAAATTTCCGCTACCATCGAAAGGGACAAAAAAACTCATCAGAAATGGGTACCACTTCACCGATCAAAACTCCATTCATGTAAGAAGCAAACAAAATCAAGATCAATGACGAAAACGACACACAGAACAACAGACAACAAAACCAAACTTTTCCAACAATTGAAATCATGTAAATCCAGATCTATACATAACACACACAAAATCATAGAGTTGTAAACATCAAAACTGAATTAAAAATATGAAACTGTATAAATTCAATAGATCGAGATCTGTACCTTCGATTGATTAATACGTCGAATCGGATTTGTTGAAAAAAAATAGTAGCCTGCTGTTCGAACTGATCGCAGAGAGAGAGATTTAAAAAAAAAGTTTATAATGGGATTTGGGTTTTATTAAAGTATCCAAGTGAACCAAAAATACGAAACTGAAACCAAAAAAAGTAAAAGTGAAATGTGGCTGCTGGGATTCGAGCCCAGGTCTCCACGGCCACAACGTGGAATTCTTACCACTAAACTACAGCCACTTCATGTTTTCATAATAACACGAGACAATTATATTTCAATTTATTTGTCTAATTTAATTGCTATCATTATAATTTTTTGGATATTGCAAATAATCCTAAGATTAAATTATGGTGTTATTTAATTTGTTGTTTGTAAGTTATTCCTTCTCTAACGCTTGGGTGGTATAGTATTTCGGGATAACTTATCCCTATGGTTGGGCATAAAATATTGTTAAATGAATTACCGAATCGAATCAAATTTCTTGGTAATTTGATATCAGGTAATTCGTATTGATATGGTATTGGAGAGTAGAATTTTAGAATTAAGGTTTTTGAGTTTGGTAAAAGACATTAGAATCATTTGGTATTCGATATTTTTTCCCGAACACAAAATTGTTTACTTAATGAATGTCATATATTAACAGGCTCATAACTCATTAGTACAAGTTCAAAGAAAAAGTTAAATACTAAACACATACAACATAAATGCATATGTCTTTTAGTTGTGTCAATTTAATTTTCTTAATGTATTCTTACTTGCCGATCTTCTATTATATCGCGCATCCACATAAAAAATAGAAATAATTGGAGCAATAATATTAGCTTTGTAATGCAATCGACTACAAATTCAATACGATTTTACCAAATATCATACAAAATCGAAGTTTGATTTATTGATTATCGAACCGAAATTTAAAATTTTGGTATTTAGTATCTACTTTTAACTACCAATTATCGAAATCAAAATTTAGAAATCCTGAATTGAATACGAAACACGCCCCTACTTATCCCGAAATAAAATAAATAAATGATAAAAATATCCTTCTAAATCCTTTTTATACATCACTTTTCAGTTTTCACATTCATAAGCTATATTTGTAAACAACTTACTTGTTCTTAAATTTTATACAAGGCATATTATTATAAATACAATAAATCTAACACTCAATAAGAATTAATTTCAAGACAACTTATTCCATTTTAACATATTCAAATCAAATGACTCCTAAAAGCACCGACTATTTAGTTACGGAAAATTCTTCTGTTACTCCAAAAATACACTCAACTTTCCATGCTATCCCTATAAACAAGTAAAAGTCAATATCAATATATATTTTTAGTTTAATAGTTTAATGTGAAAAACTATATCTAGAGTAATACTTGTTCCTTCTTAATTTGAGGGTTCATTCTAGATGATATATCAACCTGTTTTTTTTCATCTCTTTGTATCGGTTTAGTTAAATATTTTTTTTTTATTGTAATCATATAAAATCATAATATTTAAGGTTCGATAGAAATATACGATAATTGAGTCAAAAATTGAAATTATAAAGATCATATCACTAATAGAAAGTGAAATCAATAAAATTGATTTTAAATTTTTGAATTGTATCATCTTTAATATATCATGTATAATGTTAGATATAAAGAACGGTTGAATTTAAATTTTAAAAAATTTAACAAATTAAAAAGAAAATAAGATAATTAAATTGAAATAATTAAAATATTAGGATTCATTTTAACTCCATAACTTTAATTTAAACTCACGTATAAATTGTAAGCAAACTTACAAAATTCCAAATTTGGCTTCATCTATGTTTTATAACCCTCTTTGGCACTGTGTACAATCCCTTCCCAACGTAAACTTAAAAATCTCACAATTCACAATTAATCATAAATAAATAGTACGTATATTTTTTTATGAATATATCCCTAAATTTTTAGTAGCTCCGTCCATATATATCCGTACAAAAATATATATGATGAGCCACTTGACTGTAGCCGTAGCGAAAGCGAAATAAAAAAATAAGAACTTTCTTGACAGACATGTTTGGACTTTTTCTTGAGTTGATGAAAAGTATAGTAATATCAAACTTTGTCTTTTGATTCACGTAATGTTTAATAGTTTTAATAGAGTCCGAATTAATTTGCACTGTTACCGTAAGTTTATCAAAAGTGAGATCATACTTTTTGCAGATAAAATTTATACTCAAAGCTCAATCTTAAAATCTTTAGTTAAGGGTGAAATTATAGTAGATTGTTTGGTTGTTGCTTAAAGTTACATATGAATTAGTTATGTAAAATTTCTTTATTCATGTATTATTTATCTTCTATGTTGATGTGTTGAATTTTGTATATAATAACTAAAATATTACTCCCTTAATCTCAACTTATGTAACACAAATTTATTCTATTTTTTCTCCAAAGAAAGTATCATCTTTCAATAATTAAAAATAACTTAACTTTAAAAATGTAGTATTCTTAAGGATTGTTTGGTCTGAATACAAGTTGTTATGAGATAAGTTGTGATGAGATTTGTGATAACTTTTTATTGAGTGTTTGAACTTTATTTAGTTTTTTATATTTTCTCAAATAAAACTTTTATCTCATTTAACTTAAATATTTTTGTGTGTGCATTCTCACGATGGTACAATATATATATTTAAAAATAAATTTTCTCTTTATTTAGCTTAAAATAGAACTTTCATTTTAAATTTGTTGAAGTAAAAGAGGATTTATGAGAAATCAAAATAAACATAAGAATTGGTCAAATAAATTCATAAATAAAATTTATATTTACATAGTGTAATCTTTTAATAGAAAAAATTGAAGGATTATTGTAATAATAAGGAGTGGTGAGGAATGTGAATGTTATTATACATGGTGTAAAAAATAATGCAAAAATACATGAATGTGAAA
This sequence comes from Solanum verrucosum, assembly GCF_900185275.1. NCBI lineage: Eukaryota > Viridiplantae > Streptophyta > Magnoliopsida > Solanales > Solanaceae > Solanum > Solanum verrucosum. Next base: position 4,425,006 of record NW_026019988.1, read on the forward strand.
GTGATATATAAAAAGGGTTTAAAATGATATCTTTGTCATTACTAATTATTAATCTCGAGATAAGTTATTTCAGACTTGTTAGCCAAACAAAAAATTTAAATGACACCATAATTTAATTGCAAAAGTATTTGGTGTTATCCTTTACGCCAAACGACCATTAATGAAATAATTTATAGTCACACAAATATTTAAATTTTATTTTAGAACAAAATACTCGAAAGTCTCTTTTTTAATAAAAGTAATTTTGTACCCAACCAAATGATATTAGGTAGATTATGTGACCAATCGAATACTATTTTAGCCAAGTACATAGCTAATGCTGTTTCGTTCTAATCGGAAAAATAACGTGAACATTTTAATTTTGTTTACGTTAATGAAAGGTAACCAACGTGGCATATTAATTACAATATAGTACTCCAATAATATTTAAATTTCATTTTAAAAAATTAATTAAACATTTTGATACGGTTGATTTATTTTAATTTTATATTATGAAAAATATATTTTTGTAAACTTTGTATTAAATTAAATTAGATAAATTAATTGAAAACAAAAAAAAGATAACATATTTATTTATTTATTTTCAACCAGAAAATTTCAGATTTTTTTTTTAACTACCCAGCAATTATTTAGAACTCCCCACCATCTACCCAATTTCTGTTGGGTTTTATATATCTCTTCATTTTACAATAAGTGTCATCATTTCCCTCAAGATTTCAATATTCACTTAGGTAATGCAATATTTTTTTGCTCAATTTTCTTTTTGAGAAAAAATAGATTCAGATCTGTTGTGGGGTCTTTTTAGAGTTGCTCATAAGCTTTGATTTTTTCATTTTTTTTCTTTTTATGTTCAAAGATCACTTTTTTATCTCTCTAGTTGGTATGTTTGGTGTGATTAGAGATCTTGAATCTTGATTTTACGTGTTTTATACGCTAATTTTGTTTTGAATCTATATGATTTTTAATCTATAAATTCATGTATTGAGCTCATACTTAGTATTATTTCTGTTTTACATTAGCATTTAGAGACGATCAGGTGATCCAAAAATTGTATTTTTCTTTGTTTTTGCTGAATATGGAATCAAGTTGTTAGCTTTTAAATGAAATTTGATCTGGGTGTGTTCATTTTCTGGAAAATTTTGCTTCTTTTGAAATTTGATTTGGGTTTGTTGTTAAATTTATTGAGGGGGGAAAGGGGAGGGGGAGATATCTTCTTGCTATTAGAAATTGTAATTGATCTATAAAGAGGATCCACCACCTTTGGTGAAGGGGTGTGGTGGAAGTGGAATGTTAAAGGTTCTTACTTTTAATCAGAGGTCACAGGTTTTGAGCTTTGAAATGGAGTTGTCTTAGGTTGGGAAACTTAATGCAATGTTGGGTTTTTAACGGGGCCGATCCGGATTAGTCGGACTAGAGGATCTTGAAGAGGAAAAATTCATTTTGCTGACACCAATTAATTTGTGAAGTGAGGACTGGTTGGAGTAAGGGGGTGGAAGGGATTCTTCCGAACCCCATTGCCGAAAATTTACAATGCGTGTATATGGTCAAATTGTTTAAGTATGTATTAGATGTTGAATCCTCTTAGTTTATTTGTGTGTTTACTTTTGTTACTTTTTGGATCCCCTTGGTGGAAGTCCTGCTTCCACATTATGGTGGTTTTATTATTGGTATGTACTGTCTATTGGAGAAGTCGATAATCCTTTTTGTGCACGAGTATTAATTTTGTGGTAATCTTGGTTTGCTCTTAGTTACTTGGTCGTAGATTGTGACAGTTTGCTTGAATCTTATGTAATTTTTGGTTCTGAACTTTTGATTTGGTCTTGGGTTTAGAGATTGAATTGATCTAGAAATGGCTTCCAATGGAGACAACAATGCTTCTGCAAAACCTCCTCCAGAACCATCACCATTGCGCAAAGCGAAGTTTTTCCAGGTACGGTAGAAATGACTCTGATGAGTCTATTCGTTTGCTGCTTATATCTTGATCTTGTATTTTTACTGTTTGTCATCTTTGAACTTTATGATTACAGGCTAACATGAGAATTTTGGTGACGGGTGGTGCTGGATTTATTGGCTCTCACCTCGTTGACAGACTGATGCAAAATGAGAAGAATGAGGTACATACTTATAAGTTTAGGCCTGGCTTCACATCATATGTTCCACTTACAAAAACGGATCCAGGATTTGAAGTTTACGTGTTTCTACTGTAATATTAACTTGGTTCACAAACAAATATTTATCAATATTTTATGGATTTCTGTGTATATATATATGGTATGGTGGTAAAAGCTACTAAGTTCACGTGAACCCATCAGTGACCATCTAGATTCGACCCTGCCACTAGATACCAGCACATTGATGCTATAAAAAATAATAAGGCTCGAAATATGATTGTGTTTACCAAAACTTGTTGTGTTATGCTTAGGTGGTTGTTGTGGATAACTACTTCACTGGATCAAAGGATAACCTAAAGCAATGGTTTGGCCATCCAAGATTTGAGTTAATCCGTCATGGTAAATCACTCTTCCTTATTTATCTACCTTTCTGCTCCCGAAAGTTCTTATCTACCAGAATTATATTGCAAGCATCTTTTGAGCAATCTCTACCGAGCTCCCTCCGCAAATTGTTTTCAGAGCTCTTCTCTGTTTGCTTCTACAAAGAGTTTCCATTGATTATCTTGTTTTATATTCATATTATATGCAGATGTTACTGAGACGTTATTGGTTGAAGTTGACCAAATTTATCATCTTGCTTGCCCTGCTTCCCCAATCTTTTACAAGTACAATCCTGTTAAGGTCAGTAATGAAGATCCCCGTAGTGCAAAGTTTTCATCTTTTCTTAATATTATCACTTGTTCCTTTGAATCTAGATAGCCCGAAAAATGGTGTGTAGTTTATATTGATCTTTTTCTTGCTATATGGTATTTGCAGACGATTAAGACAAATGTCATTGGCACTTTGAATATGTTGGGACTTGCCAAGAGAGTTGGGGCAAGGTATGAATCTGCTTCTATCATCAATTATTCTTGTGATAATTGATCTTCGTCTAACTTCATTACTCGAGCAGGATTTTACTGACATCAACCTCTGAGGTTTATGGAGACCCGCTTATTCACCCTCAAGATGAGAGCTACTGGGGAAATGTTAACCCAATTGGTATGCATTTATAGCTGTTTTAAATTGCAGTTTCTAATGATATGGCATTAAACAAATCTTCGATAATGGAAAAAGACCCGTTGAAGGTCATATACAACTCTTCAGAACAGATCTAACAAGAGATGACTCGCTTCTTTCATAAATAGCCTCCTTTTAGAGTTTGCAAGAATTGCAGTTTCTTCTTAGTATCTGCTAGATATATATTTCCCCTCGCTTTTGTGAAATTGATCGTGTTAGATTGGTGATGTAATGTGTAATGTAGCTTGTGTATTTCAGGAGTTAGGAGTTGTTACGATGAGGGGAAAAGAGTGGCTGAGACTTTGATGTTTGATTATCACAGGCAGCATGGAATCGGTATAGCACTTCCTACACATATGTTTCTTTCAAACCTATTCAGTTTTCTTTTGTAAAGTTCTGCATTCTGAAGAATTTGTCTTGCATCTCCAGAAATACGAATTGCTAGAATCTTCAACACGTACGGTCCACGAATGAACATAGATGATGGCCGTGTTGTCAGCAATTTCATTGCCCAGGCAATTCGGTAATATTCTGAACCTCGTTATCATTCTTACCCTTCCATATTTATCTTACATTGTGAGAATTACTAATTGCCTACCCTTTCTTTGTACATTTTCACAGTGACGAACCCTTGACTGTTCAGTTGCCAGGAACACAAACTCGCAGCTTTTGTTATGTTTCCGACATGGTATATTACAGTCTATGAGCCACTATACTTGAAGTTCATATTATGTTTCATCTTCTTTTCTTACCTTCCTTTCTGAACGATGAAGGTTGATGGTCTTATTCGTCTGATGGAGGGAGATAATACTGGACCAATTAACATCGGGAATCCAGGTTAGCTTCCGTTGATTTGATTCTTGGCGTGTCCAATCAAAACTCAATTCTTCCAATTTTATTACTCAACTAAAACAACTCATCTTCTTGCAATCAGGTGAATTCACAATGCTTGAACTTGCTGAGAATGTGAAAGAGGTAATCCACTGAACTTGCCTCGACTATGTATTCACATGACACGTCTACAAGTTCATCCAAATCCCAGTAACTTCACGGAGCATGATATATATAATGAGTCCAATGCTGAATCCATCAAGTTAAAATCTTGAATCCGTCTCTGACTATAGTTGTTGTTGTTTTGCAGCTCATCAATCCAGATGTGCAGATTATCACAGTGGAAAATACACCAGATGATCCTCGCCAGAGAAAGCCGGACATCACAAAGGCAAAATCACTACTCGGATGGGAACCAACGATCAAATTGAGCGATGGTATTCCCCTTATGGAGGACGATTTCCGTAGCAGGCTCGGTATCTCCCGAAAGAAATGAGCTATTATTGGTTTTGAGTGATGGACACACTAGAGGCTTTTTATGTTTTCATTATACTCAGTTTTTCCACTCACTATCTTATTACATTTGCAGCATGACTTTGTGCTATATATAAATGCATTTTGATGTCAATTTTAATATATGATTATCGAATATCTTTCGTATATGTGTTTCTTTTATCTTTATGTGTCAAATTGTGGACAACTTCGTAAAATCGAAGCTTACAAGATGCCTCAAGTCTAGTATCGATTACGTGGGTATAAAAGACAAAAGCCCGTCTAGCTCAGTTGGTAGAGCGCAAGGCTCTTAACCTTGTGGTCGTGGGTTCGAGCCCCACGGTGGGCGTGCCTTCATTTTTTTAAAGAGAAATTGGTATAAAATAGTCGTCCAACAAATATAATTTTTTGTACATTAATTTAGGATATATACAATTTTCTATATTTTTATATACTTGGCTAGCGAATGCAATTATTTTTAGTCGATCGGTCAAATGTAACTTGCCCTTTTTGGAATCATCAATCAAAGTTTATCAATTGTTTCGAATATAATTAAATATATGTATTGTTAATACGAAAATAATATTTGAAAAACATGAAACAACGAGTTAGGAGCATTGACAATGTGTTGTAGTATTGACGTTTCAAATTCCATAACAATCCATAATTTTTTTTAAAAATAAAAACAATCCATGAAACTTAAACTTTCATATCTTAAAGTGAAAAAATGTTAAGAGTTTTTAGCACCATTAACAATTCATGGAATTTTCTCGTGCTTTAATTTAGGAGTATTTGACAATGATGAAGTCGTGTGGATGTTGGTTATGCATGATGATGTTGGCTAATGATTATAGTTGCTTGTAGTATCTAGTTGTTTTGGTAAAATATGGTCTAGATGTGTGGATGACTCAGAGGATAAACGTGTGACAGAACAAATCTAGTTAGATTCAAGTCAGTAAGGACTATATTATTGGGTAAATCAAGGTATTGCCAAGAAAACTAATTTCAGACTTACTTTGACTAGCTACATTAGTACGAGATAGTCTCAGATGTCCAGTCCATCATCGATGACCCAATACAATAAGTTTCGTAGACCAATCGAATCTAGGGAATTCATATTCAATATGACAATTACAAATTGGGATGTGTAATTTGAGAGATGTGTGAATAACGATTGTTGTGACAGGCGTGATTAGGAAAATGTTAATTTAGAATTAGAAGAAGTAAAACTATTTTCCCTCACTTATATCTCATCTAATTTTCATCACAATTGTTGTTTAAGCTCTCAAGTTGTAACAAACTCCAGCACGATTTTCTGGTTATGATGTTCATCAAGTCATTAATGAATCACTCAATAAAAATATTATTTCTCTATTCATACTTATAGGGGTCGTTTGGTAAGATGTATTACAATAATGTATGTATTAACTTTGTGTATTACTAATATTTTATTTGGTAGACTTTAAGGTATTGTGCTATGTATAATTAATACATAACAATTTACAATATTAGCAATACAATATTAATGTTTTTTAGGATATGCATTAGTATGAATAAAGACACAATCGTTCCTCAAAAAAAAATTCACATCCTTTCCACCGTATTTTTGTAGCAATTATGTAATGCATGTTATTCTCAATGAGCCAATTATCAAACATTACATTATGAAACAATCTCAACATAACGAACGTCAATATAATTAATATCAATATTTCTAATTCCAACATTACTAATACATCATATTTTGATATTATTCGTATACATGATAGGCCCAAATTTACACCTCAATTAAGAAGTATAAAGCGGCCGTTGTCAAATATAGAACACAACTACGTTGAGGTCAAATCCCACGGGAAATAATACGTAAACTAAGTCGTATGCAGTTATTTACTTTAGTTACTTATTTCCGAAACATAATGGGAAATATGAGAATTTTTTATTTTGGTCTAAAGTTCACTTTTCGATAAATAACAATTAACAATATCATTTAATTAGAATCAATCAAAGAGAATTAATTAGGATTGTGTTCACCAAGACTGTTTGATCATTCATGCGTTAATTACAAAACTTCATCTTGCGTTGTTATTATGTCGATCAAATTTAACCTACACTATATCGCTTCTCAACCAAATCAAATGTATATCACTTATATTCTTCAAACTAAAAGTGTTCACCATCATTTCGATAGATAGATTCTCAAGTTGGTTAATCTTGTTATGACATTAACTATTGGACGAGTCTAGATCCTCGAATTATTGTTATTAACTCTTCTTTTAGGTTTTAGCCTTTTTACTCAAACAAGCTATACTTAGGGCAAGTTTTAATGTTTGCAATTATTAGAGGTCAATTAAAATGAAGGAGATTATAAGGTATATTGATACAACACGCGATTTATTCCGTAAAAACTCTAGTTTTAGATCAAATCATCATGGATTCCACAATTCTTGGTTGTGAAGTTTAGTCACTCATGATTAATGAAACAAGGAATAGACTTGCATTCATTCAAGAAGTAATTATTTACAAGAGTTAAAGACAATCAATACTTTGATTTGAATAAGCCGATGAAAATTCTTGTTCAAGTGATATCATCTTCATCATTATAAAACAAAGAAGATAAAATAAAATCCTAAAATAATATTTATAGTTCTTGGAAATTTGAAATATAAAAACAGAAAGTAGAAATTCGGAGCTAGCATTTGACGGTTTGTCACAAATCACAACCTCACAGGTGTGATGGTCCGTCGCATAACTTGAGAGACTTGTAATATTCTTGCAGGACTAATGTTGCAACCGACAGACCAACACATACAAATTCACACTATCAAGAGGTTAATTGTGATTAGTATAACCCTTTGATCCTTCTATTTTACAATCACTTTATAAGTTTAAATAAATTTGAATAACTAATATAAAAAAACATATTTAATAATTAAGATTTGAATCATTAAGATTTAGAACTAAAAATAACAACAATATATATCATTATAATTTCACAAATGGAGTTTAGATAGGAAAATGCGTACACAATCTTGTTCCTATCTTGTGTTGCTAGAGACACTAAATCCAATACCCCTCTATTTAAGTAAAACATATCTCATCAGATATAAAAAAGGAAACAAATAGTAAAGAAATCATGTTGGAAACAATGGTGAAAAATACATTAACAACACAAGATAATAAAAAATTCATGCTAAAAACAAATAAAAAGAGAATAGTAGAAACAACATATAATACAATAGCCGAATCGAGGGAAATAACAACTAATACAAGAATAAAGAATAATCTAATACGATAGTAATAATAACAATATTGTTAAGAAAAAATAAATAATATTCAACTATCTATTAACTACTAATTTTTTACTCTAATCCTCAAACTACATAATCTTATATCTAAGGTCATGCTCTCGATGAATAATGAGTATAATTTTAGTTGTTACACATCATTTTTTCTTTATCATAACAATCACTTGTTTTTTTTTAAAAGAAAGAAAATGAATTTGAAAAATTACTACCTGTCTAACATACTTCCTTTGTACCTAATTACTTGTTCACTTTTGAATTGACACCTATTAAGAAAATAATTTTTAACATAGTGAGTTTACCATTTTTACCCCTATTAATTATAAAGTTGATGAAGTAGTATCAAATTTGACTAATCATAAATTAATTTGAGCTGGTAAGCACAATCCACGTCATCGATCCATGTGAGAACAAAACAATTACAATCTGTTGAATTCCACTTAATCAACGGTCCACAATAACCCATAAGCAATCACGCGGATCGCAATCTTAAGCCGTCCATTTCAAATTTCGAAGAAATTCATCAACCGCCAATATCTTCCGCTCAAAATATTTCAACCCCCTCCAAAAAATGTCCCCCTTTATATAAACCCTAGCTCAGCTCACTTCTCCATCATCAAATCTCTCTTTTTCTCTCTGAATTATCTCTCAAAACTTCTCAAAAAATGTCTGGCCGTGGAAAGGGTGGCAAGGGATTAGGCAAGGGTGGAGCAAAACGTCATCGCAAAGTGCTTCGTGACAACATCCAAGGAATCACCAAGCCTGCTATTAGGAGGTTGGCGAGAAGAGGTGGAGTGAAGAGAATCAGTGGGTTGATATATGAAGAGACAAGAGGTGTTCTTAAGATCTTTTTGGAGAATGTGATTCGTGATTCTGTTACTTACACTGAGCATGCTAGGAGGAAGACTGTTACTGCTATGGATGTTGTTTATGCTTTGAAGAGACAAGGAAGGACTCTCTATGGTTTCGGTGGTTAAGACTTTAGATCTGGGTTACTGGGTATTAGTAGTATTTTAGTTTTGTTGATGTAATTGGTTATGTTTCTGAATCTATGAAATATCTTGTTTCTGTGTTTCGAATTTGGTCGTTTTATGCCTATGAATGTGAAGAATGGTTTTATTTTGTGGAAAATATATCTTATTTCTGTGTTTCAATTGCTTCAAAATTGGTTCTTTTCATCTCTTGATAATGAGAAACTGTTTAATTAGTTGTTTTGAACCAAAGTTTGATCTTTTCCTGCATCTATGAATTTGTTTTGCTTTTCCAACGAATTGAAGAACTTTAGCCCATTTTAACAAGGCTTAATTCATAGAGGAACATACCAAATTCATCAATACATTGAAAATGGCTTTGCCTTTTAAAGGGGTATTACACAAGGGCAGCCACCAATGATTTATTTTCTCACATTTTTTGTGTTTCAAACTTAAGAGTTGTTATTAATTTGGACATATACTTGAAGAAAATTTTCATTTGTTGAAAATTTGCAAGTGTTTCTACTTATTTATATCTATAATAAAAAAAAAACTAATTGATGGGTGCTTGATTAAGTAAGGGTAAAATTTAAAGAATAAAATCGATTTCTTGTTAAAATCTTAAAAGACAACTATTTTGGAATATAATATTATTAATATTTTTGGAATAATAAGAAAGCATGAACAAGAGTGCTTCGTGATTACTCTATGGAGGAAAAATTTTACTATGGTAGAGGCCCAACCAACAAAAGTTGGAAGAGGCTCCATCCATTTTTTGACATGTGGATCATGGGGCCCAAACCATTAGTTAAGGTTGAAAAATGAAACCAAAAGGAGAGAGAATGTAAAGTTTGAGTGGGAATTGCAAAATAATTGTGGGGTCCATGTGAAACTTTTCTTTTTATACACATCTTTACTAAAGAAACTATGAATAAGTAGAAAAATAATTACTAATTGCCTTGTAACTCTTCTTAATACACTCTATTTTAATTATCTAAAAAAAAAAAAAAAAAATTCCGGAAAAATATTTTTAATAATATGAGACGGAGGGACCACAAGTTTGTATAGAACCTTTTCTCAATTAATAAATGCTAACATAATGTACATTCTCACTAGTCACTACAATAAATAATTTAACTAATGAAATAATTTATATTTTGTGTTTAAATGAAACGCAACATGATAGAATTAAACCAACAATTTCATAATCCAAAAACACTTCAATCCACAAATACTCTTCAATAAGTAACTAAAACGGAAAGAACATCAATGATCTTGAAAAACAATTACTTAAGTTTTGATACTATTGTCATGAAATTCAAAAACGAAAAACATCCAAAAACACCAACATAAATACATATTATTTTCGTCAATTTATACCATATTTTTATTCTTAAAAATCAAGATAGGTGAAATTTAATAAATATTTTGCTTATCTACTTTTCTTACATGTTTTTAGAAATTATAAATATAAATAATATTTTTAATAATTTATTCCTTGAAAGAATTTTTGCAATTTTACAAAATTTATTTATAATTATAAAAAAATTAATTGTTAGGATTAAAAAAATTACTTATATCTTGATTTTATAAACTAAAAAATAAATTTCAAACAACTATTTATTATAATAAAATAAATAATATAGAATAGAAAAAATAATATTAAAATAATAAACTAAAAACTTATATAATGATCATAAATTTAAATCAAAATTCAGTACGTAAAAAAAGAAAAGCATAAACTAATTAGTTCAATGGGTTGATTACATGAATTTTCACTAATATTTTTTTTTAATTTCACTATCCTCAATTTTCTTGAATTCATCCAAAAATAAGTAAATTTAATTTTTTTGACATATTACTTTAATTTCCCCTCAAATAAATAGTAATAGAGATATAAAATATATAATAGATACCGTGTGTGAGTTTCAAAGTTTCTTTATTAAAACAAAAAATAAAAAATAAAATTTACACTAAGAATTAACAAGCAAAAAGGAAAATGCAAGTAAGAAAGAAAAAATAAAAGTAAAGATTAAAATTAGAAAAGAAAAAGTAGGGAAATAAGTACATATGGGTCCCACATTTTATAAAAGAAACCAAAGGAAAAAAAAAAAGTAAAAGAAGTAAGAAAGGGAAAAAACGTTAAAAGGAAGAGAGAGAAAGAGGAGTGTCCCCTTTTTCTGAAAGTGATCCAATTGGCAAAATATAAATGGGCCTCTTACAACTCTTGTTTGCCACATCATACTTGTGCCTCGCCCAGAATAAAATTTTTCCTCTATGGAGTATGGACCTTTCAAACCTCTTAAGGAAATTTCAATCATATCTCTTTACATCAAAGTGTGTAACATATTACTTCTTTTGTTCCTATTTATTTGATTTTACGTATTAAGTAATTTACTAATATACCTTTATTTAGAGTGTAAGATGAATACGAATTAATCAAGTTAGTCTTTTAATATTGGTCAAATATATATTTTATGACTAGTCACTTTCAAGGGTAAAATTGGAAGAATAGTCTTATTTATGCATTGGTTTGTGATATGACAAGTATTAATGAACATCTATTTTTAGCAAGTACGGCATATAAATAGAAACGAAGGAAGTAAAATATTATTAAATCTTATAATCGTAAATTTATTAAGTAAACTATTCCTCCATTTCATATTAGTTGATCCATATTAGCTTATTATGTCTCCTATTTTTTAAAAATTAAATATGCATTTTAAAAAGTATATTGACCCTTTTAATGATACTTCAAACTAGGGTTGTTCATGGTTATGGTTAAAAAATCAAATCAAACTGCAATCCGAATCAAATCGATATTTGGTTGGGTTTGATTTTAAATTTTGAAAACCGATATTATTTGGTTTGATTTTGATTTTACAAAAACACCCCGCAAAAATAACCAAATCGAACCGATAAATTAGATATTTTATAATTATTTATATATTATTCACAATTAAAATATGAATATTTTAATTAACTTAAATATTTAACTTTACAATTTTCTCAAGCTCAACACTTTAGCCCAACTATAACAATCATAAGTCTAAGAGCCCGTTTGGATTGACTTAAAAAAAGTAACTTTTAAAAAGTAACTTTTTAAAGTGCTGGAACTTATTTTTAAAATAAGTAGTTATGTGTTTGGATAAAAGTATTGCAGTTGAAAAAAAGTTGTTGATGTGTTTGGCAAATAGTGCTGGTAAACACTTTTTTTTATCAAAATGTCTGAAATATCCTTTAAGTTGTTAACATGATGAAAAGTTGATTAATTTAAGGTTTTTATACTTTAAAAAAAATTAAAACAAAATTAATTTATATTTTACATCCATAAGTAATAATATTTTCCTATCATTCACGTATTTCTTTACCACCACAAATTATTTATAAGAGGAATAATAATAATAAAATAATATTAATAATAATAATAATAATAAAATAATAATTATAATAAAATAATAATAATAATAAAATAATAATAATAGTAATGATAATAATAAAATAATAATAATAATAATAATAAAATATCACATATTTCTTTACCACCACAAATTATTTATAAGAGGAATAATAATAATAATAATAATAATAATATAATAATAAAATAATAATAATAATAATAAAAATAAAATAAATTAAAAAAAAAATAATAATAAAATAATAGTAATAATAATTAAAAATAATAATAATAATAAAATAATAATAATAATAATTCAATATGGGCAATTTGGAAATTGTATAAAAGAATTAAGGGCAAAAGGGTAATATACTTGGTCAACATAAAAAGACTTTTAAGTTAAAAAAAAGAAGCTCCCCTCCCCTAGCTTTTAGCTTTTGGCTTAAAATAAGTCATTTTTGACTTAAAATAAGTCACTTTGATAATTGCCAAACACTCTAATAAGTCAAAAACTGGTTTTTAAGCCAGTTTGACCAGCTTAAAAACCCATTCAAACAGGCTCTAAGTCCATTAAAATCCATTTGTCTTTACATACCATACTTCACATAAAATAGTCACACTTTCTCTTAATTGAAACACTTTGTTTGTGTAATGCTTAATTGCTTAATTGAACCGACCATAACTTTTATGTGGATTGTTTATGTGCTAGATGTTTGTGTCTATCGACGTAAGTCCTCAAAAAAATTACTAGTATTTTCAAATCGGATAAACCAAAAAAACTAAATCGAATCGAACCAAATCGACGGTTATTTTTTTCGTTTGGTTTGGTTTGATTTCAGAAATTTAAAAAATCAACTAAATTTGTTTGGTTTTGATTTTAATCAATAACCGATCCAAATTGAACCACGAACACCCCTACTTCAAACTTTAAATTTGATTACTACGACTCTAGAATTACTACTTTATATAATTTTTTAATACGTCATTTCTTTCAATTTATGTGTATCTTTCCTTTTTAGTATGTTTCAAAAAGAATTTTATTTTTAATGAAATAATTTGTAAAGACACAAATATATACGAGTTATTTTATACTACAAAACTTATTTTTTTAAAATTAAAATAGTGTCACATAAATTAGAACGAAGAAAATACTAAGGATAGTATGAGAAAAATACCGCTATTTGTTAAATACTCAAAATTTCATCACCGAAAATTCCCTTTTCAGAATTTCGCCCTCCAATTTCGTCAGCCACAGTTTCCCTCCGTAACCGCCATTGCAATAGGAGAGAGAAAGCTAGAGGGCGCGCGGGGGAGAGAGAGAGAGAGAGATTGGGCTCAAATGGTGAATGCCGACGAAGAGAAGAAACAGGTCGTAGAGCATTCGGTAAAAAAACCTACCGAGGAACGAGGAGGAAGAGGAGAATCTTCGTTTCTGAACAACAATTATTCCTCAGGAAGCAAAGAAGAAGGAGAACTTACTGCATCTGATAACGATGTAAACGTCTCTCATTTACCTCTATTTCTATTCGTCACTATTGATTTAACTTCATTTGCTCGAAATCGCAGCTCAATTTTGCTAGCTCTATGTTTTAAACTTTATATTCATCATTTTCCAGATGTATACTTGCACAGTTCATTTACTACTGTTTTTTTTTTTTTTTTGCATTTTAATGTCTTCCTAGAAGGAGAAAACTATACCTCAATCCCAATTTATTTTCTGATACTCAATAATGTGTCGTATAAGATTAATTAGGGTTTATATCCTGTACTTGTGCTGGTGGGAGGTAGCACTGTGAAATTAGTAGGTGTTCGGAAGATGACCTGGACAACACGGTTATACAAAAGCAATTAGTTAGGTTTTAGAGATTTTCTACATTTTGTATGAATCTCTAAACAAAATGAGAAGATTCTAGAGAAGCATCAGACTTAATTTAAAGTTCAAAATAAGTTTTAGATGTGAAGGTTTTCCCCCTATATTCTGTTCTTCACCTTTGTGTTGCTTTAAAATCCTCCTGAATTTAGTTGTTACTGCCTCGGTGCGAAGTAAAATGTCTTTCCTCGTGTCTTTTCTTTCACCTTTGCGTTGCTTTGAGTGCCTGTGAGTGTGAACTTTATTTTTTATTGTGTTTCTACAATGGTGAGTGTATAAATTTTTTTATGGGGAAAATAGAAGCTATTCCGGGTTATCAAGCTACAGTAGTATTGAGTTGATTGAGAATTGTTTTCGACAGGATCGAAATGTTTGTTCCACCGATCAGCTTACGAGCAGTGTTGCTGCTCCACTGGAGCGGCAGGTTCACGTTGATACAGTGAATAAGAATTCTCAGGATACCCAGGCAGGTATGTCGTTAAGCTCGAGTATTAAAACATTTATATGTATTTTGAACCCTCGGGGTTTCATCTACCTACTAGGAATGACTGGTGACAGTTTTTTTGATCAAACCATCCCATCAGCTTATATGCACATTGTTGTTAAGCTCACTTTCCATGCGTGGCTGTTAATTGATTGAATTTACTCTGGTGTTTTTTTGAATAAATTTTATTATTATATTGAATACACTTGGCAACGGTGCTTCTCTTGGCACGTGGTATTACAAAACCATATGATAAAAAATAAGGTTAAAAAATATATAAGAAGTTATTCTTTTGGTACAACTCTTCTCCTTCCTTGGTTCATAGTCCTCCCACCCCCATATGCATTAAGGAAAGGTAACTAGATAAGAGGTTATAACTCATACTCTTCTAGTTCTACATTCCATTTAATCTATGGAACTTGCTACTTAATTTGTTTGGTCTTTAATTACATTTCTTGCTTATCTGACTGCCCCGCGACTTATTTGCTATATTTTTTTTTCCTGCATGCTTTGCAGAAAAAAATACTTCTTCCAGCAAAATGGGTTGCTCAATTGATGTGCCTTCTAGTGCACCTCATGAATCAGCTCATCTGAAGAGTTCTAAAAAGAATCGAGAGCATTTTGTACCATTTCTGATAAGCTTCTCAGATGAAAGTGGCAGTGACTGTGAAAATTCTGGACGGAAGAAGATTTCAGCAAGTAAAAACAGAACCGTGGCTGAGGATAAATTTATTAAACCACCAGCACCTGCTCCTCGAAGACCTCAGAAATTGCAAAAGATTACTAGAAATGAGGCAAAGTTAATGCCAAGCAAAGGGGCTGTAAGTCAGAATGTTTCTTCTTTATTGACCAAACCTAATGGAGGCACTTGTGGAAATGCTGCCCGCTTGCATAGTTTTACAAAGTTAAACAATCCAAATAAGGTAGCTAATCTTGACCATGGGAAAAGAGCAAATGTACATCTGAACTCTAGTAAACTTCATGACTTGCGCCAAATGATCGCGATTCGTGAGAATCAATTAAATCTTGAGAAATTACAGAATACCAAAAAGTTAACTTCAGCTTCGTGTAGGGATGTAAATGTTGTCAGTAAAAGGAATTTGGTGGTGAGGGCATCTAGAGAAACTACTAATGATAATTTGCGAGAACTACAAGAACCAGATAAGAAACGCCAAAAAATTATTTCGCCGAATCCAAGTTGGGGTTTCTCAAACTCCCATGAAATTATGTCTATGGTTATAGGATCAGAAAAGTGTGCATTAAAGGATTCCGATCAACTGGAACCAGCTGATCATAGCAGTCCTGGAGAAAAATATCCGTCTTGTTCAGTCATTGCTGGACAACTGAAACAAAAAGAGTATCGGGGCGCTTCTTCTTCAACAAATCCATCTCTCACTCTCAAAAATGGTACACATACTCTATTTATATATACAAGCAACTTTCTTTTAATGACATTAGTTGCTGTGTAATTCAAATGAGCTTATTGCCACAGGTATAGATACCGTAAGGAATCTCAATCAGAGTTCCAGCAATTCATCAAAAGAAATTGCAAGTAAAGCTGCCAATAAATTGGTAAATTCTCGTGTTTATCACAATAATCCCCATCTGGTTGTCTATGTTTAATGTTTTAACATCAAGCGTGAGAATGGGCATTGAATGACTGGTTCAATATTCTTTTTGGCGCATGGAGCCTTTGTGTGGATATTTTGAACTTAGTTTCACTAGCCCAAAAGTCTTCCATTTAGTAAAAGTTTTCTCCTCTATTACTGCAACTACTGCACTTAGAAGACGGTATCTTCCAGAGGTAAGATAGTGAAGATAAAATTTCTGTGCCAAGTGGATTGAAATAATTGTCTAGCCTTTTGGCAAGAGATGCTTAATCTAAGTGCCTATGCAGATATTATAAAGTATAAGGTGCTTGTTTCCATAGGGGTTTAATAAAACATTGATATAATCTGATAAAAGCCTTAGAATAGCTATCTGTCAACAGTTTGATTTTTTAGGTTTGGCCTGTAAATCCAATAATGTTTCCTCTTGGAAATTAAAGACACACCTTGGAAATATTAAAAATAGAGGTTGTACTTTCTTTGTCTTGTTCTTCATTATCAGGTTCTCTGGATTAGTTTTTCTTTTCTTGTTCTTCATTTTCTTGCACTGGTTGTATGGACTATGGACTACCTTGAGGCCTGTGATAACGGGCAATGGGTTAGAATGGGAAGGAAATAAATAGAGATGGAATGGTGAATAAGGTACTGTCTTGACTCTTAAGTGCAGTCTCATTCTTGTCCATTCCTTTCTATTCAGCCAAAGCAATTAGTCCCTAGGATCAAGCATGAAAAGTTTTGATATTGTTGACATTCCTTCTTCGCTTATACTTGGAGTATGTCGCCCCATCCAGGACTATATTACGTCATCCATGTTCTTATTTATTCCTACGTATATCATCTGTTGTTATGACTTCAATTTTTTTATAGTTAAGCTGCTACGTCGCCTCATTAAGAGAGGTTTTTTATTCAAAGGGAGCCCACACAAATTATCTACCTAAATCATTTGGAGTGTAAAGCTTTTAGAAATGTTAAAGGTCCAATTCGTTTGAAATAGGATGGATCGACAAGCTAAAATGACGGGTCTTGCCAATCAAACTTTGTTAACTATGTATTCCTAAATGATCTAGGTGTATAATCTTGTCCTATTAACTTTGTTTCTTCTTCCTGGCCACCACTACAATTTGCTTAGTAAGGGGCATTTTGTAAATGAAGGATAATGACTCTTTATGACGAGATTCAATGCTTTCCATTCCAAAATTTTCATTTAAGCTGAGGTTTTGTATTATTCATGGTTAAGTTTTTTCCTAGATTTCCTCATCCTGGACCTAGCATGTTTGTATATGCAACATTCCGATACATTTGCTATAATGTCACTTCCACTGTATCAATTCTGGTCGGGCATTTATCAAATCTTTCTTTTTCTATTGATTTTGTTTCTGACTTGTGAACTTGACCATTAAACGATGATGTAGTTTAGTATTATGGGAAGGAAATTACCCGATAATGCCCACTTCCTCTTGGATCCTGAAAGTGAACATATGAAATTACTCCTTTTTTTTTGTTGTTGTTGTTGTGAGATGGTGGTTATATGAAATTTCATTTGTTTCAACTTAGTTTCCACTGCATGATTCCGAGGTGCAAACTTGTCGAAATGGATAAAGCTATCCTTCCTTTTTTCTAACAGGAAAGATCACACAGTAGGAAGGCTTGATTTTTGTCATTGTATTTTTTAAGCTGTATATACTGGTGATAGCGTAGGGGCTTTTTTTTGTGTGCGTGGTGTGGTGTGGTGGGGGGTTAGTCAAAACATGCTTTCTGTATTGCATCTATATTGATTTTCGGGGAACTTAAATTGCAGATATTTTATTGTCTCTTGTCAACTCATGTTAGCTTCATGTGCATTTGATTGTGCTTGTGTACTTTTTTCATGGATAGTTGTTACCTTTTCCCCCTTTTTTTCATTCTAAGGACAAGGCAGAGCATGCTGCTGAACTATGTAGTCAGTACAATCAGCCTCTTTCACAGAAGAAACTGAGTTCTGGGCTTGCTGGTGTTAATTTAACTGAAAAGAGCGGCAGCAATTTAGTCAGATCTAATGAAAACACACAGAAGCCTTCTCCCGATGGTAACAATATTGCAGCCTTTACCCATGGTGCAGGCAGCAATGCTGTGGCCAATGTTGTACGTTTCTGCCTTTTTCTGTCTTCCTCTTTCCTGTGTTTTTCTTCTCCCCTTCTTTTTCTATAACCAAAGCTTAGAATTGCATATTTCTGATAGTTCTTTTTCCCCTTGTGAAAGACATCTCTGAACTTTCCAAGCTTTTGGAACTTCTGTGACAAGCCGAATATTAGTGGAAGCAGCAGAATAGACTTGCAACCACTGTTGAATTTAGAAGAACTTCAAGATAAAGAACTGGAAGAAGCACAGGAATATCGCCGCAAGTGCGAGATTGAAGAAAGAAATGCTCTGAAATCTTACCGAAAGGCTCAAAGGGCCTTGATCGAAGCTAATGCTAGATGCTCTCACCTATACAGTAGAAGAGAACAATACTCAGCCCAGCTTCGAGATCTTATGATGGGAAATCCAAATTTGTTACTGTCTTGTGGGTCTCTTGATGAGACTGGAATTGGATTGGGCTCCTTACCTGCAATTTCTGATGTTAATTTGCATTCAATTCCCTCTTCAAGTTGTGCAGTGCAACCTACATTTGACTTTAACAATCAACATAAATCCAATTTAAATGTCCATCCAAATAATGTCGCTCTTCAAAATGTCTCCAGTGTTCAAGAGCATTACAATTTGGCATCTGATCCGTGCAGCGAGCCTGATTGTATCACATTCAAGCCTCATAAGGAAGATAATGGTGCAAATAACATGTGCTCCCCTTCTGAGGATTTCAGTATGTCTCGAAATGAGGATGAAGGGACATTTCTGTTCGAAGATAAATCTCCAGAAAACCATCTGGACTATCAAGGAAAGGAAAAATCCATAGTTGACATGGACAAGAATACGAACAATGCATCAGAGGGGCAATCAACAATGGATAATTCTCCGGATTCTTTAATCCTTGAAGCAACTTTGCGCTCTCAGCTTTTTGAAAAACTAAAGATGAGAACTTTGTGTCAGAAGGAGTGCCCACAAGAGAGCCTGGAAGCTGTAGCTGAAGGAAGAACAGAAAATAATGAGCTTGTGGGAAGGGTGGTAATAGGCGATAGATTATGCTTCGATTCAGAGCGAGAGATTGAGCCACAACAAGAATCTGACTTTCAAGGTAGTGGTCCTTTATGGGCATCTTTCTCTGCAGTAGCTCATCTCTGTTGATCACAATTTGACCTGTGTGCATATGATCTGTAAATCAGAATTTTCTTAAACACTAAAATACCTTTTTGGCTATTTGGTAGTGCAATGCTTTTAGATAAACAACAAATACTTCTAATAGAATGTAATAAGATGGATTTAGTAAGATGCACAGTATCCTGTATACAAAGGACATATTACAAGTACTACTCAATAGTTAATTGGATGTTATAGCTGAAAAATATATATGATGTCAAACGATCCATCAACCTCATTGCCAAACTAGTTGGGTTCAGCTATGTGAATCCTTTGTATTTGTTGTGCTCTATTTGGGTCCATTTCATTTCAATGAGTACTTTGTTTTCTTAAAACAAATTAAGGGTTTTCTAAAGCCAAAGGTTCTCTACACCCTTGAACTTATTTTGACAGACATACAAATCTCTAAAAAGACTAAAAAGACTCTTGGCAACAGCATATCTAACGTGAGTGTGATAATAATCAAGTTGTTATCGTGAACTAGCTTGTATTGCATATATGGTAAGCTTAGCTGGTTTGGTTTTTCTCACCATATCCACTATTTGATGTAGTTTCCTGGACAGGCAAAATTCATTCTGTTGCATCACTTGTACGGTTGTACTAGTTGTTAGGAGCAACTGTTTTCTTTCTTATTTTTGTACACTTTTGGTTTCAATTCTCCAGAATGTTTATCACGAATTCATATTATTTCAGAGATTGACATTCTTTATTCTGTTTGAGCCAACTTTTTTTATTTCTATTTCCTTTTGAACTTTTTATTAGGTTGTGATGTGATGAGTACGATGTTTAAGATGCCTGCTGAGGTGGACCATCAGTGCAACAATGAGAAGTTTGGTTCTAATTCTGCATCCCCTTCCTCTTATATTTGTTTAGATAGTTGTATCACCACAAGCGATGACAAATCTCAGTTCGCAAGCTCATTCACCTTTTCATATCCTATTTTGAAGAGTGCTATCTTAGACTTTAAGGCTTCAGATTCCATGGATTTACTCAAATTACAGATTAGAAATTCCATTGTACAAACTTCTCATGATCAGGGGGAAGACAATTTTGGTAGCAGCACCATTCCAAGCATTTCAAGTGCGGTCTCAGTTGAAGCAGCTTCACTGGATTTAATTGGCAGTAAAAGTGGGTCTTACTCTTGCAATTTTACCATTGACCCGCTTTGGCCACTTTGTATCTTTGAACTTCGGGGAAAATGCAATAATCCTGACTGTTCTTGGCAACATGTTAGAGACTACTCTTCTGAAAGTAGAATGAAGGTGGCATTGGATAACGATGGTATAGATCTTCTGTTTGAAATGCGTAGGATATCCTGACAGTTCCTTCATGTCCAACATGTGGAGTTAAATTTTTGTTTCATGTTTTCTTCTGTAGACAGGGTTGGATCACCAACTCAAGGACAGCTATCTTCTGCCGAAAGAACTCTTACCAAGTCACTTGACTGCCTTGGTTTGGCTCCCCCAACTTATTTGGTTGGCTTGGATGTTCTGAAAGCTGATCTGCAGTCATGTAAATCCATTCTAAGTCATGAGTACAGCCAACTGTGGGTGAAGTGTTTCAGTCTTACCTTTGTTCTCTCTAGTCAGCTGCCCACTGATTTGCCATTTGACGGGCCGTTATTTCATGGCGCTAATGCTCGTGTTGAGGTCCAGGGTGGTTGGAATAGGCAATCACTTTATTTTCAAAGCAGAAATGGATCATCGGTTTGTCGAATCATCCTGTTCTTTTCTAATAATGCATGGGTGTGGGGGATGAAAAGAGGGGAGGAAAAAAGATGATTTTTAGCTACTTATATAACGCTTTTGGAAAAAGCTGAACTTTTATTTTTATCAACTATTATAGAAGACTTGCTTTTGAAATACCAGTGCATCTGTGGAAGTATTAATTTTATGTTTCCATACATGAATCAAGTAAAATCATTTTGCATCTCCTTGCTGCTTGCCAAAACAGTATCTGTCTGTGAGAAGAATTTGGTGATTGTACGAACTCTTAAACTTAAATATATTTTGGTTTTCTGGGTCATATTCTATTTTTATTTTTCTTTGGGAACGTTTGTAATTACTTGTCGAGGCATCTGAATCTATCTAAAGAATGCAAATGCTGTGTTATTGGTTATTACCTTTTATATCATGCTACTAGGTCCTTTCCGGGGGCTCTTTTAACTTCCCATTTCACTATAATGCTCCTAGCCTTCTTCCGCTATAGGAGTTTCATCATCTGGATTTTTAGTCATCAATGGTGGAATATCCCTTTTTGTTCCCTGTCCTTGTATAGGATCGAGTTCGCTATGCAGCAAGCAAGGTTTTTTTCAACCTTCCGTTGCAAGCAGATAAATAGTTGATGCCCTTCCTTGGCACGTGCTGTCAGTGCTGTATCTAATCTTCTAATAACTTTACAGGGTCCATGCAAGGAACTATCTGCTGATGATGACCAGATTGTAGAGATGGCTCTTCTTAATCTCAGTCAGGAGGCTAATAAACCGAAGGGAAGGTTACAGGTATGTTTTTTGGTGGTGATTATGGGTTAGATATTTGGATGGTCAGTATTCTCATCCTTCTAATTTTCTCTAAAACATGTAGGCTCTTAAACTCCTTGCTCGAGCTTTGGAAGTTAATCCTACATCAGCAGTTGTCTGGATTGTTTACCTGTTACTTTACTATAGCAGTCAGAAGTCCATTGGGAAGGATGACATGTTCAAATGTGCGGTATGCAGTATTTCTACATTGAACTCTACTACTGTTAAAACAGAATATTTTAGTTGGTTCAAGGTGTTAATACTATTAGGAAGTCTATGCGCTGAAAAACATTTGTAGTTTTGTACATTATAGGCATAGGAATATGGTAGCTAATCGCTTTGATGGTGCGCCAAATATTTTTTTAATTGCATCAGAGAACACCAGTTTGTTTTACACATTATTAGGTTAAAACTGTGAAAACCGACCGAACTGAATTTTTTTAAATTTATTTTGGTTCAGTTTTTTTGGTTTAAAGTTTTCAAAATTTTGGCTTTTCGGTTCGGATTCGGTAGAGAACCCGATTAAACCGAATAGCTGAACTTCTGCATACATATGCTATTTCTGATTTCAGTTGCCTCTCAACGTGGGAAATGATGTTTTACTTTTGCAAAATGGGCAGTAAGTTTATTAGCATGGCTAACTGTTTGAAAAAGCATTTTATAAATCGCCATCTAATTTGCAATGATGTCTCACAAAAAAAAAATGAATTTTATTTTATATTTGAATTCATTCCTTTTCCAATGCCTATTTGACTTTAGAATTTAGATATATTATTCTACACGTCTACTGCATTCTACTGTAGGAGTATCTTCTCAATTCTGGAAGTCAAATGTAATTATCACATATCCTTATCAAATTGATGTAATTATGTCATGTTCAAAAACCCAACATAAAGGTACAAACCAAAAAAAATGAACCAAACCGAATTAACTTCGGTTCTGTTTTGGTTTTTTTCTTTTACCAAACCGAACCATATGCCCGCCCCTAGTTTTAGGCCCCTTCTCCAAGTTATGTATTAGCCTTCATTCTAATAGATGGGCTTCCTTAAAAATTGTCATAAATCCAATTCAGCGGAGGTTTTACTTTGACTTGTGAGTTTGTCTATGATTCACTTCATTATCCACATAGATACTGATAAAACTTCTTATTCTGCAATCCAGGTTGAGCACACTGAAGGCTCTTACGAACTCTGGCTTTTATATATAAATGGTCGAACACAGCTGGATGAGAGGTTGGCTGCGTATGATGCTGCACTCTTGGCCCTGTGTCGCCATGCATCTGTATCTGACAGAAACACTCTTTTTGCCAGCGATGGCATATTGGATATACTTTTGCAGATGATGAATTGTCTGTGCATGTCTGGGAATATCGCTACAGCCATTGATAAAATCAATGAGCTATATCCCACAGAAGAGAAATCTGATAGCCCGTTCAGACTGTCTCTTCCTGATATCATTACATGCTTAACCATTTCTGATAAATGTGTTTTCTGGGTCTGTTGTGTCTACTTGGTTGTGTACAGGAAACTTCCTGTTACCGTTCAGCAGCGATTTGAATATCAGAAAGAACTTTCTTCCATAGATTGGCCGTCTACTGACTTGACCTTTGATGAGAAGCAACGTGGTGTCTCTCTGATGGCATTAGCAGTAGATTCTCTAGCATTATACATCGATAGAGAGTCTCTTGAAGATGAAGCAAATCTCAGGGCAGCACACCTGTTTTCGGTCAATCATGTTAGATGTGTAGTGGTGCTTAAGGGTTTAGAATGTAGTAAGAGTTTGTTAGAGAACTATGTCACGTTGTATCCATCATGTCTAGAACTTGTTCTGATGTTAGCTCGGGCAGAGTATGATTTTGCAGATGGAAGTTTTGAAGGTTTTGAAGATGCTTTAGATAACTGGTTTGATGAAGTTCCTGGAGTGCAATGTATTTGGAACCAGTATGTCCAATGCGCACTACAAGACAGGAAAAGAGATTTTGTTGAGGGATTAATGGCTCGATGGTTCCAGTTTTCATGGAAACACAGATATTCTCAAAATGGTTGTCTGGATGCAGTAGATAGTGACAACTCCCAGTCTTTACCAGAGTCTGCTTCAGTATCTGATATTGCTGCTCTCTTTTCCAATTCTAGCTCGAATGATTATGTATTTGGGATGCTGAACTGTTCCATCTATAAGCTATTTCAAAATGACTACACTGAAGCTCAATTAGCCATTGATAGGGCATTGGAGTCTGCTTCTGCTGAGAGTTACAATCATTGTGTGAGAGAACGTCTTTTGTTTCCGCGTGCAGAGAATTTGGACAGTGATGGGAAAGTATTGAGACTTCAGTCTGGTTATTTGACTGATAAGCGTGCTTCTGTAACATCTGAGCCATTGTCCAGACAATTCATCCAAAGAATTAAGAAGCCTAGAGTCCGGCAGCTAGTTGGTAAATTGTTATGTCCAGTGTCATTGGAGCCTTCCATGGTCAACACAGTTCTGGAAGCATGGTATGGTCCGTCTCTCTTACCTGAAAAGAAAGACGAACTCACCAACTTTGTCGACATGGTTGAGAGCTTAATGGGGATACTTCCTTCTAACTATCATCTGGCAATTTGTGTATGCAAGCAGTTAACCAGAACTTCAAGTCCAGCTAACGCTTCTGGTGGCGTCTCCTTCTGGGGAAGTGCTCTATTGATAAGTGCATTATTTCAAGCTGTTCCCGTTGCACCAGAATATGTATGGGTGGAAGCTGCAGACATTTTGCATGATCTTACAGGTTCCCCGTCCCTATCCGTCAGTTTCCTGAAGAGAGCTCTGTCTATATATCCATTCTCTGTAATGCTGTGGAAATCTTATCTCAGTTTGTCAGAGGCTGAAGGAAATTCAGAAGCTGTTAAAGAAGCAGCAATGGCAAAAGGTATTAAACTCCAGTAACTAATACACACACCCATCGATAAATCTCGGGGCAGTTTTTTTGATAGTGTACTGAGTTGTGTATTTTTGTAGAGAACTAGAGAAGTGTACATTTACAGGAAAATCATATAGTTTCATGTTGCCATAGGTATTTCTTTGAGAGAAACATTTTTTATTCAGTATCTTATGAATGTTTAGAGTAAAATTTACCGTGTTGGCTGAATGGTACAACAAAAGATTTACTCTCATTTCTTGAACTATTGTGTGTTTGCTTATTATTAGTTTACTTTTTTCAGTCATTGAATTTTGTTCTTGAGTTGAGGGTCTATTGAAAATAGCCTATCTACCTCACAGAAAGTAGGGGTAAGGTTTGTGTACATCCCACCATCTCTAGATCCCGCTTATGAAATCACACTGGATATATTGATGAATCATCGAATTCTATCGTTTTCCTAAACTCATACACATAAACTGTTGTCATACTGTGGTTACCTTTGAATAACATCCTATTTTTAGCATTAACGACCACCTCACCGATTGAAATTGCAATATGACGATATCCTTTCGATAATAAGGAAATTGATTACATGAACTTTAGTAACAAAAAAATAGTAATGATTTTGAAGGGCCCAACCGGGTTCGAACCGGTGACCTCTTGATCTGCAGTCAAATGCTCTACCACTGAGCTATGGACCCTTGGTGATCAGATCAGTAAGAGTTATATAATTCATATTATTTTCTAATGGTTCTTATTGGAACAAACAAAGGTAGAAGTATCTAAGCCCCAAAATGAAGAGTTAGCTCACTTAATGGAGCTTAGTAAGAAACTTTGGCTTCAACTCTCGTTATCTTAATCAATTATATAGCATAAATTCACGTTGAGGCCTTGTAAATGAGCACCATTTCCTAAATCCCAATAAAATCATAGATCAACAAAAACATGTTCTGAACTACGTCACTGTATATAGGGTGTCACCTTCTTATTTGAGTGAGAAAAAAACAATCGGACACTAATAATGTTCAATCAACGCATGAGTCTAGTGGTGCTTGTAACTTTTCTTATTTCGACTTGAATTGAAAATATTAGACCAAAAATCTCGAAAGAAAAACAATGTGTCTAACCTTTATCAGGATGCATTATTGACTGTTTTTTTCCCACATTAGACAAAAACAAATTCAAAATTTTAAGTTGGTAAATTTCGAATTCCAGGACACTTGTGTGGTAGAGCTGCCCTTGGTATGTGTGACATCCATTTGGGGACAGAAAATTCATGTTAGCAAAATTAAAAAGTTTGCTTTACACAAGAAACACATTAATTAAACTACATATTTTGTCCTTTAAATGGGCTGGTCTTTAATTTTCTCTTCAGTAATCAAACTTGTGCATAGTAAAACATAAGTTCTTTAATAACTGAAGTGTCATACCCAGACATTACATGGGATATTATGATACGAAAGTAAAAGCTCATACCCCACAAAAAAGATTATTTATTACAAGAAACATAATTTAAAACCAACACAAAGTAGGAACAAAAGTGCAAATGACCCAATTCCTCTTGATTGGCATTAGTCGAGCTTAAACTGAAAAACATGGTTCGTGAAGATTCATACAACAATTCAACTTTTTTTGATGATTGAACCATAATTGTAATTTGTACACCTGTTAAACAATACTTCAGTATGCTCCTTGTTCATTATTCTTTGTCTACAACAATTACAAGTACACCTCAATCTCAAGCCAATAGAATTCTCACTGTCCATGTTACTCAATTTCCTCAACTTTCATTCATCTGAATTAATCCAATTTCTATTCCCAAAAACTTTTGTATGGGAGACAAGATTTTCACCCTCTTAGGAATAGAGACTTTAGAAAACCTCCATGGTCTGAAATTCTGTCATGCGGCTATTGACACGTGTATAAACACATAATAACAACAAATACGCCTCAGTCTGAAACAAGTTGGAGTTGGATATATGAATCCTTCCCCGCATAAACTCAACTCATGTCATCATGATACCAAATAAAATAGAAGTGAATTAGGTTAAATGTATATAAATAAAAGTAATGGTAACAATATTAGAAGTCCTATAACAAGACAAACATATTCCCAACTAGTAAATGTCATCAATGTGGATCTTGTTCCTCAAATTTGCCTTATCTAGAGCAAAATCTGAATATATGTACAAAGACATACTTCAATAAAGAAAAAAATGAGACTACCTTTCGAGTTTTAACTATCTTTCTTCTACTTTATTACTAACAACTTATCTCTCACCACACGAACTCATGCCATATGTAGTAACATAAGGTTCAGCAAGTTCGCTCGTAAAACTCCGAGCATTTCTTGCTTCAAGCCTACTTGTTACTGATTCTCCAACCAAGCATACAAGATGGGCATGCACAATGCTATTTCCTAGGCAAAGTAGTTTATGTTTATAGGTTTCTCCCATTAGCACTACAATCCAGTTTAGTACTTGAGCCACGACTGAAAAGACATCTCGTGCAAAAAAGCAACATAACCAAGGGAATGACGAGAAGTAGCTAAACATACAGTGTGTGTATGTGTCTATGAGCGAGTATATTTTGTACCTCAATCCAGGCAGTTTTTATTTTCTAATTGGGGGGGGGGGGGGGGGGGAGGGTGGAAAAGGAAGCAACTTAAGTGCATGGTAAAGAAATAATGATGCTTCAAAGTGACAAGATGTTACTGGACTTCATGAGTAACAATGAGAATGTATCAAAGACTATTGAAGTTCTCTGAATAGATGAGACTTAAAAGATCAATGTAAAGAAAACAATGATGCTCAATGTAACAAGATAGCTCCTTGATTTCATGAGTAACAATATAACATGGATTAAAAAGTATTGAAGTTCTCTGAGAAGAAGAGACTTTAAAGAGTAAGGTGATCGGGAACGACAAGCCAGTAGTATAACTAACCAAGTTCTACTTCCCCAAAACTATAATCACTTAACATAAACAAGACACTCACGCACTCAACATTCAATTCCACCAGCTCGGCTTCTGAAAACATCAAGCCCCATCTCTGTAGGATCAGTTGCTTGCAGCTCTACCTGGAATCCATCAAGCTCTCTCTTGAACCTGTCTTTGGAGCTTGCATAAATCATCTTGCTTCTCACCCTTGCCGTGTCAGGTGACCTTCAACAAAAGACAAAACAAAAGGTCATGATAACCAAGAGTATAAACCGACAAGATGAAAGTTTATATCACTAAATTTGAGTAAAACATACCAAGCAATAAAGAATATTCTGCTCTTCTGGCAGTTTTCTTCTGTCATGAAATCAAAGTCATAGACAGCATATCGACACTCATCAGCAGGGAGGCCTGCAGCGAAATCCTCATAGCTTTCAGTTGGTTCACCAAGCTTTTCCACAACAACCTGCTTTTGCTTCTCTTCAATCTTATAGATGATGAAACGATAGGTTCTTTTTGCCTTCAACTCTAAAAACTTCAGCTTGCAATCATCATGCACAGCCATCCCAGATGCTGCGTTAGCCTACAATTTTTGACACATTGAACAGAAATACAGGGGAATAATAATGGGATAATTACCCTATCTAGATCAACAAGTTTGTCTTACACCTATAAAATCATTAGGTTAAAATTATCCAATCAGTCCAATCACACTTCCAGATACTCCGCCTCCCCTAAAGAACAAAGAATCAACAAATAGAAGAACAAAGGAACCAAAGCCTGCAGTATTTCAGATCTTCAAGTCCTATTCATTACTTCTAGAATTTGTCTTTCCCACTTAAAATATCTCCACCAAATGACTGTGAAGAAACAAATTACAAGAGAAAGATAATAATTGCATTTCCAACCTAACAATAATTAGGTTGGTCATTCTTCAATTCTTCTGCCACAGAAGAGGGATGGGGAAGAACAGTGGCATCAACCTGTGAGACCTTACTACCATCTAAATTAAATTAAATTAATAAAAAGCTCCAAATGTATCTTCCAAGGTACAAGTGTTCCAGCACTAGAAACTTTGTATAATCAAGGCCAGCGTCATTCTATAAATTTCAAGTCAACTTAAAACTGATTTTGGGTGTTCGAACCTCAATGGAATTCTAAGAATAGAATGAAGCACTGGTAGAACTTAGTAGGCATTTGGACATGCATAATTTGCAAAATAATGTTTGTTTTACAAATTGTCAATTATTTCAACTTCAACTTGAAAAATAGAATCTGACGTTCAATAACTGGTTTAGGAGTATTTCAAGTGAAATAATGATTTCATTCCAGCTACAACTTCAAAAAAAATTGTATAATCAAGGCCAGCATCATTCCATAAATTTCAAGTCAACTTAAAACTGATTTTGGGTGTTCGAACCTCAATGAAATTCTAAGAATAGAATACGCACTGGTAGAACTTAGTAGGCATTTGGACATGCATAATTTGCAAAATAATGTTTGTTTTACAATTTGTCTATTATTTTAACTTCAACTTGAAATATAGAATCTGACTTTCAATAACTAGTTTAGGAGTGTTTCAAGTGAAATAATGATTTCATTCCAGCTACAACTTCAAAAAAAATTCCAACTTCAACTTCAAATATTCATTTTTCAGCATCAAACAAATATGCAACAGAGCCTTATTTCCCAATCTGAGCAGGAAATTTTATCCAATAAAACATACATTTTAACTCACCACACTCTATTCTGAAATCTGAGATTAACCCTGGACTTTTTCATAATCAAGCAAGTAAGACTAGAAGTTCTACCAAAGAAAATATCTAGATGACCAAAACATAAAAGGGAAACACATAGAAGACTCTGCATGCAAGACAGGCCTGTAGCAAAGAACTCACAATCCAAACCGTAATCTTACCAAAAGAATCAACAACAACAACTAACCCTGTGTAATCATAGAACTATTTTTCAACATAATGTTTGGTTATACATTGAATTGAGTTTTTGAAAAAATTTCAAGTTAAAGAGTTTCTCAAAAACATTTTTTTTAAGTGAAATAAAAAAATCTTTTCCAAGCAAAAAATTCCAACTTTTTCCAAACTAATGCATGTTCGAACACAACTTCAATTCCCAAATACACTTTTCCAACTTAAACCCCAAACACTATTTTTACATTTAATCAAACACATCACAGTTTTAATGTCCAAACACTACTAAACACCACTGAAACAAAGATCTAAATATTGATTTAAAAAAAAAGGAGCTCTTCATAGCTCAAAACCAATAGATCCCACAAAGCAAAATTAAAAATATAGTCACACTCATCAATCTAACCAATAAACTGAAATCAGATCCATAAAACACAAAAGAAATCAGTAACCTAACTGAAGATTTTCATCAAAATTACAGAAAATCATGCCTATTGTACATATACTTCATAGATCGAAGTAATGCTAAATTAAAATCTTTAATATATAAACTTTTCGTATATAATCAAGTTTATATATACCAAAAAAAAGAGAGAGTAAAATCGACTAACCATGATTGAAGGAGAGAGAACAGATTGGAAGAAGATGAGAAAAAATGGAGAAAATTTAGGGCTCCGATAAAATTGGTATTTGGGGGAAAATGAGACCAGATACGAAGAAGAGGGGTCCTTGTTTTTTCTCTCTTTTTTCTTTTTATCTTTTTTTTTTTCCTTTTTTCGGAGAGGTCGATTATCATTTAGATTTTGTATCTATTTTGGAAAATTTTATAAAAATAGTGTTGGCGTTACACATTCGAAAGGTTGAAACAATAGAAAAGTTATGGTATTTTTCACAATTTTTTGTCTAGCGAAACAATATTTGAATAATATTTTTATTTTATTTATCGTGTAATTGATATGGACAAATTTCACATACGTTACTTAATTGTTATAAATTTTGTTGGAGGGAGAATTTTTTAGTTCAAGTTATTCATATTTTTATTATGTTTAAAGATTTTTATGATTTAAATCACGAAGAATTACTTATCTTAGTTAGTATTAACAAAAAAATTATCATAGTTTTATCTTTTTCTTTTTTCACAATTCTAGTTTATATATATATATATATATATATATATATATATATAACCTCTTAAATTTGTGATGATATGCTTAATTTGATTCTTTTTTTTTTTTCAATCTTTATCCCATCTTTCAAATGTAAAAAGAGTGGTGGGATAGTAGACTTTTGTATTTTTAATTAACGTTTTGGTTACAATTTCACATATCAAATATTTTTAACAGAAATTAACTAATTTATTGAATAACTTTTTTTGATAGAAATTTATATCAGTGTTAATTCAGTGTGATATGTTACCCAATGTGTTATGCATGGTGACATTGATTATTTTTTTTTAATTTCTTTTTACCTCTCCTCCAAAAGCTTTAATCTTTTATTTTTCAGTGACTTAAACTCGTAACCTTAATGTTGAAATTAAGGAAAACTTACCATCTGAATAAATTTCTCTTATTTTGACATTGATATTATAATGTTTGTTGTTCAAGATGAATAATGTCTATTGCATAAAATCAATCACAAATATTCAATACCCCTGACTTAAAATTGACTACGATGATAAGGAATTACCTACTTGTTGCTAAGTAAAAGCTATCAAATGTAGAATTGTCGAGGAGAATTGATGCAAACATGAAAATTTATTATGCTCTATTACAATATGAGACTTGAGTTTCACATTGATATTAATGTACGCTATTAACAAGAGTTGTGGTGGACTGTGAAGGGGTAAGTACTCTTTAATTTTTAATCAAGATGTCTTGAGTTTAAGTCTCTTTCGGTACGGAATCGCCTTTGTTATGACACCTTTGTTAGGAAGCGCTTTACCCCCTAATGTGAGACTTTGCAACGCGAATCCGAATTTAGTCGGGTTCCATGTGGGTACCGGACATCTGGTAGAAAACAATTTTTTTTGGGAAAAGGGTCTGATAACTTTGCTATTTAGAGTTGATATAACCCTCGTTATGAAAGTGACTCATATATACCACTACTGTTATATAAATGACTCACATATACCCTTTTTCCTCTAACGGAAGTGGAAAAAATAATTTAAATTTAATTTTTAATTTTTTTTTTTTGAAAAAAATATAACCCACATGGGGTATATTTGATCCTCCTCACACATATTTATTTTTTTGACTTTTTTGTTTCAACGACTAATTTAAATTTATTATTTTGATGGTCAAATTTATTTATCTTTCACTAATTTTCTTGTAAAATTTATTACAGAAGTCCCATTTTTTAATTTTATTTTTACAAATACAAAAACTAAATTATAATAGTCAATATTGCCGAAAAAAGTTAGTTTAAATTTTTTCTTTACACTAAAGAATGAAAGAAAAAAAAATAAGAAACTCGAATAATGATAATCAAAGAAGCCAACAAATAATTTTTGTATGAAAAAGATTAAAATATACCTTGAACTTTGTTAGAAGGATCATATATATACCCCTACATAATTTTTTTTGAAAATTTAAATAAAAAAATAAATCTAAAACTAATTTTTTCACTTCCGTTAGAAGAAAAGTATATGTGAGTTCCTTTTGTAACAGTAAGGATATATGTGAGTCATTTATATAACGATAAATGGTACATGTGAACCACTTTCATAACGAAACGTATATCAATTTTAAATGACAAACTTAAGAGATATATCGACCTTTTTTCTAAAAAAATAATTTATTTATATAAAAAAAGAACAGATTTGGAGGAACAAATGGTCCACTTCCCCAAATAATACAAATACCAATACAAAGCAAAAGTCGCACCAATACACGCTTGGGCTTGGGTAGATTTTTTCTACCATCTCACATTTTTTCTTCCCCTTCAGCCCAATGTCGCCGGCGACTTTCTGACCTGCTCGATAACCTCCGTCTCTCTCTCCGTTCGGTGCGTTTTTGTTGAATTTTCGAATTTCATTTTTTTTTCTATACAATCAAAGGCTGATTCATGTGCATTTTGTGTGTTTACAGAAACAGATTTCTAGGGTTTTGGATTGTTGATTCAAATTTTTGTTATCGGAACAAGACGATGGCAGCTCCACCAGCTAGGGCTCGAGCAGATTATGATTATCTCATCAAGCTTCTCCTCATTGGCGATAGCGGTTAGTTTGCTTTTTTGTTTCGTTTTTGATTTGTTCCTTTTCTTATCACAAGTTAATCGAATCCATTTTCAGAAAAATAAGATTTTAGAAAAGAAGAAAAACACAATGGAGCTTAGGAATTGGGGAAAAATTGGATCTTTACGTGAAATTGGTGAGATTTGGTTAAGATGTTAGGATGGGCTTCGGGTAATATGTGGTACAGCACATTTCTTCCCTTATGTCCAAGCCTTGGTGGGCGGAGTTGCCCCGTACTTGTGTTGGTGGAAGGTAGCAAGTACCCTTGATGGTTGGTTTAAGATGTTATTTGACATGTCACAGTAGAAAGGAATATGTTTAATCGACTTTGATATCTATACTAATGAAAATGGAAGAGAATATTAAAGTTATGGTTGATTTGATGGACCAAACATTATATATAAGTTCAAAGCTTTTAGTTGTTTAATCTAATTTGAAAATTTGAAAGTTGTATGGAAAAATGGAGTTGTGTCACATATTTTAAAATTAAAATAGCACTATGTGCCATAGTGCTGCTCCAATTCAACATTTTTTTCTGATCAAGTGCTAGTCCAATTTGACATTCCTTATGGTTATCCTATGTTCCATTGCATTTTTAAGTTAAGCTCATGCTAAATAGTTCTAGTCTTTGCTTGTGATTGAGGGATGGTGTACTGACAAATGCATTTTCAGCAATCTCAGTTCATATGTCTCCATTTTCCTTGTGAAGCCTCTTAACCTCAAGTGTCCAGAGATGTGTACTGATTAGTTCATCATTCTTAGCTTACTTTTTCTTCTTTCTATGGTTAATTTTGTTGTGTTCTCAAAGAAAATTGAATATGGGTTGGGATGGCGTTCTGTGAATGTCAGTTCAAAAAGTATTTTTGGTATTTTCTAACTTTTGAAATTAAAATTTCAAAACTGTGTCTCATCTCAAGGATGACACGACTTATTATTTCTGAAAATTTATTGGAGGAGGAGGAACATGGAAGATATTTCAAATTTAGAAGTCTTAGTGAAACAACAAGGGTGCTGCATCTAATTCTGAGTTGACCACCAGCTTCCTTACCTTTCTCCTTTACCTTTTTGTTTTTCTGGGAAAAAATTTGGCGGGGATATGAGAATCAGTCAGATTTATTGTGATATTACATCTATAAATTTACACTCCCCACCTCAGTATCTTTGGACGTTTGTTCTTTCACCATACTTCATGGATCACTTTGATAATATGATAAATGGATGTCTCACATCCATGTTTGGTAAGCTTGACCATCTTCTACCAAAATGCTTGATTTGTTCATTCATTCAACTAAGTGCATACTGCATGGAACACCCTTTTCACTCCAGCCCTCATATATGGACAATATAAGAGATAAAAAGGTACTTACAGGATTCTTCCTAGGCCGAACTTGGTCAAATACCACAACCTCTCCCTCTTTATTCCTCATCTTTAACTGAATCTAGAACATACAAATGAATGGTTGAACTTTTAGAGAGTTGCTGAAGCATAAACGTTCCTACTTCAAATAGTTGTGAAATTAATTGAAAGTACAATTTCAGTATGTTGTTACTATTTTCAGAAAGTGACTAGAGTACTATTAGTTACAGGTTGAACTTTAGGTACTTATCATTGTTAGGCAAGAGCTTCCATGAACAGGCTTCTAGAAAGGATTTCTAGTTAAGATGCAAAATTTGAATATGAAGGTTAAGGCCACAACCTTTTAAAAAAAAACTGATTTTAGTAGTAATACAGTTGAAAACCTGAAGTATATTAACGAGAGGAGCGAGGATGGTTATTTTGTCCGTATTATAGAAGGAAATTGGGTATAAATATGGTCAAACCCTCATTCTAAGTACATGAGACTCATTGTTGAATTGGTAGGAAAATGTGACAGTTTCACTTCATTTCTAGACTCTTAAGTAGGTTGCTTATTTATTTATCACCAAAGAATAGAGGATATTTTCCATGTATAACATCTATTACCAGTTCCTTACGGCTTACACTTAATGATGGTTATATTTATAGGTGTGGGAAAGAGTTGTTTGCTTCTGAGATTCTCAGACGGTTCCTTCACAACAAGTTTCATCACAACTATTGGGTTTGTATCCTTGACTGTCTCTCTCTTCTGGAGCTACTACTTAGATTGTGTTTCAGACACCGAAGTACATCTTTTCGAATTACTGCAATACTATTTCAGCAGTTAGTTCTTTTTCCTTTGGCAAGACTATTGTTTTAGTCAAATGATGCAGAAATTTGAGGTGTAACTCTGATAATTGAAGAAGTTTTCAAGAAACTGTGAAAAAGTTATACGCCAATGATCTTTGAATATTAGCAGGAAAAGATTGTGCTGGAAAAAAAGTAGAAAAAATGTGCTCTCTTGTGCAGGATGCTAGATGAACTGTCTAGTTTGGGATCGTCATTCTTGAAAAATCTAGTAAATTTATACCTCATTGCACTGATTACTGCCTCCTCTCAACCTTTTTCCCGGCTTTTATTTTCCTCCTTCTCCTTCATATTTACCGGATTGCTCTGCTTTTACAGAATTGATTTTAAGATAAGAACAATTGAACTTGATGGCAAGCGGATTAAGTTACAAATTTGGGATACAGCTGGTCAGGAGCGTTTCCGCACTATCACAACAGGTATATCCAAACCCAGTGAGTCAAGTGTTGTTGGATTGAAATTTTTTCCTGTCCTAGCCTTTTGCAAGGGTGAAAAGAAACAAAGATAACTAGTTCTGGATCTGCAGATGTCCTAGGATGTTAGCTCCTTGCAACGGTGAAATGAAACAAAGACTTTTTTTGTTGTGTAACTTGTGTTCTAAATAAAAAGAGTTTGGAGCGGCTACATGTAATGGCCACATTGATTTGAAGCTTGTCAATGGTTAATGGTTCCTTTTATCAGGGGGATTGAATAACTTGTATATGCACATACTTCTATTTTTCAAAATGTACTTTACCATATAATTAGGAAGTTTCTCGACGATGGGGATTTAATTGATGCCCTTGGGCTACATAGGCCTGCACCTGTGCAAGCTACTCTCAGCACTTAGAAGTCTTTGGAATAAAATTTCTAGGGGATTGAATTAAAAGATCTTTTCAAATGTGAAATTTTCTTTCATTTTCCATTTCTCTCAATCAAGTTTGAATTTGGTTGTTCGCAGCGTATTATCGAGGAGCAATGGGGATTCTGCTGGTGTATGATGTCACGGATGAGTCTTCTTTCAATAGTAAATGCTCTCACTAGCTTGCTTCAATGCTCTTTTTTTTTGTAACTTTGATTCTTTTCTCATTCATTTTTTTGCTACCTGCTTATATATGTAGTTCTATCCTTCAGCGTGATTTTTGGCTTTTCTTTTGCTGAGAGATGTGATAATTTTGTTTCCCATTTCGAGCTTTAGCTGGTTTTATGGTCTTAAGTTGCAGTTGCATGACCACCTTTTAAAAATTGCTGTTTGATAACCAGATTCAGCATTTGCGAGAGCAGATTTAATATAATTGTTTAATGTTTAACTGAACCATTCAGACATCAGGAACTGGATTCGCAACATAGAGCAGCATGCTTCTGATAATGTCAACAAGATTTTGGTCGGGAACAAGGCTGATATGGATGAAAGCAAAAGGGTAGGTTATTATATTTATCAAATTTTTTTTTTGATGACAAGGGAAACCTGTAGCCGCTACCCTTTGGGTGCGCACGGGGTAAAACCCCCGCTCCTATGCAATAGTTCGCAAACCACATAGGAGAGGTAACCCGCACTAGGCAAGCCCGGTGCGACGAGCTCGACCCAGAAGGCAAACCCCTTGCTTTCGCTGGCAAGGGGTTTCAAACTTGAGACCTCCAACATTGGAATTTCTTGTCCTCACTTCTTTGATGAATTACTTCTTTTCTGACTCACAAGAGTTTCCATTAGATGTTATTGATATTATTATTCCTTTTTCCTATCTAGGCTGTGCCAACTTCCAAAGGTCAAGCTCTTGCTGATGAATATGGCATTAAGTTCTTTGAAACAGTAAGTCCAATTCTTTCTGATGTAGAAATTGAAAGTTTTTTCGGATGGAGTAAAGTTCGGGTCACTGATAAATGACAATATCTACTGCAGAGTGCAAAGACAAACCTGAATGTGGAAGAAGTTTTCTTTTCAATTGGTAAGGATATCAAGCAAAGGCTTTCAGAATCTGATTCCAAGACTGAGGTACACAGATATTTCCTCTACTTTTCATTATTCTTTTGTTTCAATGAACTGGAGTTATTAGGACGTGTCTAATCTTGATCACTTCGTCTTGTATATGAATAATGTTCTCTCTGTTCGTGCAGCCTCAGACAATCAGGATCAACCAATCCGATCAGGCAGGAACTGCCGGTCAAGGTGCCCAGAAGTCGTCTTGCTGTGGTTCGTGAACCGAGTTGGCTACTGTTTTCTTGATTGCACTTGGATGTACAAATTGGTGGAGATGAAAAACTGATCCTTGTGAACTTCATTACCATTTATCTGCCATTGTATGGCAAGTTTGGTGTGTCAAAGGCTTTTTCTACTTTATATTTGGAATCTATTTGTCATATACAGCTTAATAGCCTTTGTTTGGTTATTGTTCTTTGTTATCTATGTCCTCTTAGGATTTCATCTCCTTTTTCTTTTAAACATGAACCTGTTAGCTTTTGCTTTGATGTAGAAGGTGAAAGAAAAATATAATGCATGAATTCTAGACTAATAATAGCTACGCTTTAGTCCCGAACAAGTTGGTTTTGCCTAGGTGAATTGTTACTCATACTTTATTTAAGCTCAACTCATATTATCATCGCACCTAGTGTGTGATCATGGCAGCTAGCATTAGCTTGTGACCTTGCTCACATTGCTAGTTTCAAACCTAGATAAAAAGAGGAGAGTTGCAATAAGTTGACAACCATTAGTGTAAAACTTGTCGATTCATAATAAATTGGGACCAATACGTTGCTGTCTAAGATGATTGGGTCTTTTTACTCTTAATTAGAGGTTTCAACTTTTAGTTTTGAGAACGAAAAGATTCTATTAAAGAACATATCTTACTTTAATAGACCTTGTACAATATAACTTGAATTAATTGATCCCCAAAGTGGCACAAAACACCGGATAGAAAAATTAAAATCAAAAGTAATAATAAAAATTAAATTGAAAATAATAAAATAGGAAAAAACAAATTGAAAGAGATCTATTTTAAAAAAAATTATAATAATAAAAATAAGTAAAGAAATAAAGTGTGATGTGCCTTTGACAAGTATTGGTTTCCAGATCACTCTGTGGCTTAACACGCACAGGAAAAGACCATTTACATGGGGCAGTTTATTTTGAAAAAGATGGACATTGTATAAAAAGAAAAATTAAATTGTTTTTGACTAAGCAAAATAAATTTATAATAATATATAATAAAAAATAATAGTCAAACCATAATAAATAAACACCAACACATTACATAAGGCTTCGGTCCCTACCTTTTAACTTAGTGGAAGTAAAAAATTATTCGTATCGAGTATTTATATTCTTAATGAGTTAGAGTCTATAAAAAATAATGGTTTTGAATAAAAAATTAAATCTGCATACGCTTTATTTTTTGTTGGACTATACAAAATATATTTTATTCATAATAATTAATATTTTAAAAAATTATAATATTTTTTTCTTTTTAACTGTGCAAAAATTATATTTAATTAGGTGAAATATAATATTATAAATTAGGAGAGGTGAATAATTTTGCAGGGAATAATGGTGACTGGTGAGGTTCGAGAAGAGATGAGAAAAGTAT
Source organism: Solanum verrucosum (assembly GCF_900185275.1). NCBI lineage: Eukaryota > Viridiplantae > Streptophyta > Magnoliopsida > Solanales > Solanaceae > Solanum > Solanum verrucosum. The sequence continues at coordinate 4,463,672 of NW_026019988.1, forward strand.
TGTTAAAATATTAAGTGCTGATTGCTCAACTTTGAACGTGGCTTCGTCCACTCTCTAGAAAGTCATTATATTCGCTCCGCTCAACCCATAAAACTTCTCAACTCTTCAAGGTATTTTTCTCTTTCCATTCATCAATTTCAATGCTGCTCGTAATTTTCTACAATTCAGTATAAGCTTTGTTCGATTTCAATTTTTTGATTTACTGTTAAATCTGCTTTTTTCAATTTTTTTCTTTTTTTGCATTCTTATTTTGGATATTAGAGTTTTAGATCATTTTGGATGCTGTAAATTATGATTCAGTGTAAGCTCTGTTCTATTTGAATTATTTGATTGTGAAGTTTTACTGGAAAATTTGCTTTTTCCAGTAAGTTTTTTTGTATTTTTTTCGGAGATTAGAGTTTTAGATCATTTTCAATGTTGCTGGTAAGTTTTTTTTTAAAAATAATTATGATTCAGCTCTGTTCGATTTGAATTTTTTGAATTCGAAATTATACTGTAGAATTTGCTTTATCCAGTTAGTTTTGGTCTTCTTTTGGAGATTAGAGTTTTAGATCCTGTATCGTTTGCGTAGCTGTTGAAGGAGGACTGCTGGATCGTGATTTTTTCTGCTTTTATAGGACTGGTGTTTAAAACTTCATCTTATCGCATTCTTATGCTACATAGATTTTCTATGTTCTCATGTATTTTCATTTTCCGGTGATTATTTTAAATGCTGCTTGTAATTTTTTACAAGTCAGTGTAAGCTTTGTCCGAATTGAATGATGAGATTTTGAAATTTTGCTGAAAATCTGCTTTTTCCAGTTGGTTTTTGTCTTTATTGTAAAATCTGTTTTTTTTTTCCAGTTAGGTTTGGTCGTTTGTAGAGATTAGGATTTTCGATCCTTCAGCATTTAAATTGCCTTCGCAGGAAGACTGCTGGATGGTAAAATTTTGCTTTTATAGGAGTAGTGCTTTAAACTTCTGACTTACTGCATCTAACGTTGCATAGATTTACTATATTCTCTTGTATTTTTGTTTTCAGTTGATTGTTTTCAATGCTGCTCTTAATTTCTTACAGTGCCGTGTAAGCTCCATTCTATTTGAATTATAAGATTTTGAAATTTTACTGTAAAATCTGCTTTTCCGGGTTAGATTTGGTAGTGTTTGGAGATTAGGATTTTCGATCCTTCAGCATTTGAATTGCTTGTGCAGGAAAACTGCTGGATCGTAAAATTTGCTTTTATAGCTGTGGTGCTTAAAACTTTAAATGGTGAAGGGATTTGTTTTCTACTAAAGCTAAACTATCAATCAATTGACTGTCTGAATCCTCTACAAAATTTTCTTTTTTGATAGCCGCGGTTCTTGCATGCACCTTGACTACTTCCATGGTACTTGCTACCTCCCACTAGTACCTGCTCTATCCATAAAGGCTTAGACACATGCGAAGAAATCACCTAGTGTTTTTGCCTCTTCTAAGATTTGAACCTGAGATCTTATACTTATCAATCCAACTCTAAGCCAAACCCTTGGGTGTTGAATCCTGTATAATTATTGTCTTTCATTTGGGCACATTTCATGCTGATCCGTAAAGCTAAACTATTCAAATAATTCAACCGAGGATACCTCAATCCCAAACTAGTTGGATTGAATGCATGAATCCTCGGTTATCATTTTTCTCTATTCTGGCTTATTTCATTCTCTAAATGCCCAAAGCTGAACTATTTTATCAATCAACCACACCTCAATACTAGACTAGTTGGGGTTGACTGTATGAATCTTCAATAACAATTTTGGGCTATGCGGGCCCATTAATCCTAATACGGCAAACTAGACTGTGGAGGTTACGTACATTCTAGAAATTGATTTTGAATGTTGATTAGTATCTGTCTGTTTGCTGCTGTTCCATTTGAATTATTGATTATTTTATTTCCTGTTATTCTTACTAGGTTATTTCTCAAGGTATAATGATTGTGTGTTGAAGTTTTGGTCGTTGAAGGTTTATTGATACTTTTGAAGACTTTTAAATTCGATTTGAGGGATTGATTTACAACAATGGCATGGTTTAGAGCTGGGTCTAGTGTGGCAAAGCTTGCCATTAGAAGGGCTGTGTCTCAGGGTGGTTCTTATGTGCCAAGAACTCGCATTATTCCATCACAAAGTAGATATTTTCATACCACAGTTGTCAGGCCAAAAGCGCAAGCTGCACCAGTCCCGAGGCCTGTACCACTTTCTAAGTTGACTGATAGCTTCTTAGATGGCACTAGCAGTGTCTACCTTGAAGAGCTTCAGCGTGCTTGGGAGCAAGATCCAAGTAGTGTAGATGAATCTTGGGACAACTTTTTCAGGAATTTTACTGGCCTAGCTGCCACATCACCTGGGATTTCTGGCCAAACAATTCAAGAAAGCATGAATCTTCTGTTGCTTGTGAGAGCTTATCAGGTTAATGGTCATTTAAAAGCCAAATTGGACCCATTGGATTTGGAGGAGAGGGACATCCCCGATGTTTTGGATCCAGTATCATATGGGTTCACTGAAGCTGATCTGGACCGAGAGTTCTTCCTTGGTGTTTGGAGGATGGCTGGTTTCTTGTCTGAGAATCGCCCCGTGCAAACCTTGAGGGCGATTTTGACAAGGCTTGAGCAGGCTTATTGTGGCAGCATTGGTTTTGAGTACATGCACATTTCTGATCATGATAAATGTAATTGGTTGAGAGAACGAATTGAAACTCCTACACCGAGGGAGTACAACCGCGAACGACGTGAAGTTATTCTTGACCGGTTGATGTGGAGTACTCAGTTTGAGAACTTCTTAGCCACCAAGTGGGTGGCAGCCAAGAGATTTGGGCTTGAAGGTTGTGAGACTTTGATTCCTGGCATGAAGGAGATGTTCGACAGATCAGCAGATCTGGGAGTTGAGAGCATAGTAATTGGGATGCCACATAGAGGTAGATTAAATGTTTTAGGTAATGTTGTTCGAAAGCCACTAAGGCAAATTTTTAGTGAGTTCACCGGTGGTACAAAACCTGCGGATGGAGCTGGTTATGTGGGAACTGGTGATGTCAAGTATCACTTGGGAACTTCTTATGATCGCCCTACTAGGGGTGGTAAGAGAATTCATCTATCATTAGTTGCAAATCCAAGTCACTTGGAAGCTGTGGACCCAGTTGTTATTGGAAAAACTAGAGCAAAGCAATATTATTCTAATGATGTGGATAGAACAAAGAATATGGGTATTTTGCTCCATGGTGATGGTAGCTTTGCTGGACAAGGTGTTGTTTATGAGACATTGCATTTAAGTGCTCTTCCAAATTACACAACTGGTGGAACCATTCACATTGTAGTGAATAATCAAGTGGCCTTTACGACTGATCCAAAGGCTGGAAGATCTTCTCAATACTGCACTGATGTTGCCAAGGCTTTGAGTGCTCCAATTTTCCATGTCAATGGTGATGATGTCGAGGGAGTTGTTCATGCCTGTGAACTTGCTGCAGAATGGCGCCAGACATTCCACTCAGATGTTGTGGTTGATATTGTCTGTTATCGTCGATTTGGTCACAATGAGATTGATGAACCATCCTTCACCCAGCCCAAGATGTATCAGGTTAGTTTATCTTGAAGTTCCTTGTGCTTTATGCAGAGTTATATTCTCTTCCGGTTTTTCGGCTGAAGTTACTCATTTACCTTCCAGTTTTAAGTTATAACTGATGCAATTGAACAGTATTAATATGTTTACCTTCTCTGGGATCCAACTGGGCTTCTTCTGTTCCTTTTGACTGCAGTCATATCATAATATTTTGTTCTCAATGGTTGTTACAGGTCATCAGAAATCATCCTTCTTCATTGGAGATCTATCAAAACAAACTCCTACAATATGGTCAGGTGACAAAAGATGATGTGGAAAAAATACATAACAAGATCAATACAATCCTTAATGAGGAGTTTGTTGCTAGTAAAGACTATGTCCCTCAAAAAAGAGATTGGCTTTCAGCCTTTTGGTCTGGATTTAAGTCACCTGCACAGCTTTCACGTGTTCGAAACACTGGGTATGGCTATTACTTTTCATCTTTCTGTAACTAGTGTAATTTGAACCTTGAATTATGAGACTCAAATTAAAAACACTGGTTTGCAGTGTCAAACCTGAGATCTTGAAGGATGTTGGGAAAGCAATCACCTCCCTTCCAGACGATTTTAAGCCTCACAGAGCAGTAAAAAGGATTTTTGATGACCGTAAGAAAATGATTGAGACAGGGGAGGGCGTTGACTGGGCAGTGGGAGAAGCTCTTGCTTTTGCAACATTGCTTGTGGAAGGAAATCATGTTAGGTTGAGTGGTCAGGATGTTGAGAGAGGTACTTTCAGTCACAGACATTCTGTTATTCATGATCAGGATACAGGGGCAAAGTACTGTCCTCTTGATCATGTTATGATGAACCAAAATGAAGAGATGTTCACCGTGAGTAACAGGTATATTCTGATGGTTGTTTGATTCATATCAGTGCTTGCAGTGTTTTATCATCGTTTATGTCAATTTCTATCTGGATATTTGTCTATGAATTTGAATTTTTAGTTTCTATTTGATCCTGCTGATTGTATCTAGTTGTGGTGGGTATATTGCCTCACTTTGTCTGTTGCGAAAACAGAAGTGCTTTTGGATGCTTATGAGACTATACTGCAACTGATCTTTGATGTCATTGCAATTTTTTTTTTTTGAAATTGGTAATTGTTTCTATTTCAGTAGAACAGTACAACCTTTACTGAAATCCATATTTACACAAGGAACTCTAATAATACCAACCTATCCCTATAATGAGTCTAAGACATCAATGATAGAGACGGTATCATTAGAGTAAATTTGATGACACCAAAATGTCATTGCAAATTTTTTATCTGCCTAAGAACTTGATGAACATGATGAACAGTTGTAAGTGTTCAGAATGTTTCAACTCGTGCATTTGTAGCGAAGTACTTAGCCTTTTGGAAATGACCTAACGATATATGTCTTTACCTTCTGAGTTCCAGTGCGTTGAAGGTTAAAAGTGCAAAAATGCACCAACACCTGTTGCGCCTTAAAGCGATCTAAGATTTAGTGTGAATAGAGGCGGAGATTGAAGACATCTCCTATAAACATGCAAATACAGACAAATATACATATGGATATATGTTATGCTTGAAACATATATAAATTATCCTGAAATATGAATAATTTATTTTTCATATCAGAAAAGTGTAGAAAATTCATTTATCGAAAAGTAAAGCAATGTCATAGCAGTCTTTTGGATTCCTTCCACTGATTTTATTACTTAACTTTCTCACTCAATGTTTGCATGCTTTATTTCCACCTTTAATTGTTTTCCCATGATAAAGTCACTTAGTAGCTTCTGTAGAATCCTTTAACTGATTATATTTCCAGTCAGGGTCTTTTTTCTTGAGGTTTCCTTGGGACAACTCCTCTACCAGTCTTATTTATAAAGACTACATAAAATCAGAGAGAAGGGATCGAAGCCCAGCTTTTGCTCCCTCTTTCTTATAGAAAAGGCTTCCCTTCCCATTGTTGTAGTGACTTATAGGACTTCCATCAATTCAGTCTATTTGGTTCTTGAGATGGTTGTCACTCCTCCTAGGACTGAAATAATAATCCTTGGCTGATGGGTTCACATTCATCCTGATTATCATCCTGTACTGTTAACCAATAGTTGTCCATTTAATGGCATACTCTCAATAGTCAATTCATTTATTTTCTTCATATTGCACGCTTGAACTATTTGTTATATAAGATTTGAGTAACTACTAACTAATGCAAAGTGCCTATGAATTGATTCCATTATTGCAGCCATTAGTGTCAATAATATAGGGTGTTAAGGATGTATTTAAGATTGATCTTCCTTAAGGTAGTTGCATTCATTACCTACTCAAAAAAAGATATCTGCAATCATTTTAGCACAAGATCTTAATAGGATAGAACCGATAGAGCACTGAATCTGCGGGGTCTAGCATATTAGTAGTTCAATTATACCTTTCTCGGCCTTTTGGCAAGATCTGAGTTGAACCTATGTGTATATAATATTACATTGGTATCTAAAAAAGGCCAGCACATAAATTATAAAGTAATTTCAATCGATATTTTGAAAATGAAGCATGTAAGCATATAACATTCAGAAGTAGAACAAGGGAATGCAGAGGATCTAAGAACATAGTGATTAGTAGACTAACAGAACTAAAAATAGAATTGACCGAAAAACTAACCAAATCCTACAAAGCTTCTCATTAGCAAAATTCTGTTTGTACTGGGAATTCCACAAGCTTATTTTTTGTACAACAACCAAAAATAAATAAGTACTAACATGTTAGGATAATTAGATTATTCTTAAATCATTCAATTATACATTTTGAATGCCGACCCCAATTTGTTTAGGACTGAGGCGTAGTTGTTGTTTATGCATTTTATGGTTGTCTCAAATTGCCTGATAGAAGGGCTGTAATATATGACTCTTATGTATTGACCTTGTACTTCTGTGCAGCTCTCTTTCAGAGTTTGGTGTTCTTGGATTTGAACTGGGTTATTCCATGGAAAATCCAAATTCTTTGGTTCTTTGGGAAGCCCAATTTGGTGATTTCGCCAACGGGGCTCAAGTAATATTTGACCAGTTCTTGAGCAGTGGAGAGGCCAAGTGGTTGCGCCAGAGTGGGTTGGTTGTGCTTCTACCGCATGGTTATGATGGCCAGGGCCCTGAGCATTCCAGTGCACGTTTGGAACGTTTCCTCCAGGTACTATAGCTAATTTCCATTTCCATAAAGGGAATCACTTCTTATTTAAAGACTTCCTCCTTCCTCTTTGGTTAAGGAGCATTAGCCCAGTCACATGAAATGAATATGATTTGACATGCTAACATTCTCTGAGAAAGAAAAAAGATCAAAATGCAACAGGTCTAGGGCATGTGAATATAATGAAAGCAAGCATTCCGTGATGCATACTAGATAGTAATAAGGTCCAAGTACATATACCACACCAAATTTGATGCATTTTGTATCCTTTAATCCTAGACAGTTTTGAAGAGCATTGTGTTTCGGTCTAACCTTCTTTATGGAATTGTTGCATCTTGCACTGTTTGGTTACGAGATCTTTATCTGTCTTTTGCTAGTTATTAGCTACATGTTACTATGTTATTTAACCATATGATACAATTTCAATTAGCCACATGGTGGAAAATGATGTTTGGGTTCTGTATATCTTCTCCTCCAAAAGCAGGAAAGATCACCATTAATGAACATGTGTTGCTTTGATAGTTCTAAAATATATTGTTACTTCTGTCCATTGCTTAATGTTACACAATGATTTTTCATTGCAGATGAGTGATGATAACCCCTATGTCATTCCGGACATGGAACCTACATTAAGGAAACAGATTCAGGAATGTAACTGGCAGGTGGTGAATGTAACAACTCCTGCAAATTATTTCCATGTTCTCAGGCGTCAGGTATGTCGGATTGCAAGTTTTTTTAAATTTTTTGAGCTCATACACATTTGTTTTTCTCATGAATTATTGCCACCTTCTCAGATTCACAGAGATTTCCGTAAACCTCTCATTGTAATGTCTCCAAAGAACTTGCTTCGTCACAAGGACTGCAAGTCAAACCTATCTGAGTTTGATGATGTCCAAGGCCACCCTGGTTTTGACAAACAAGGTACCAGGTTTAAGCGCTTAATAAAAGATCAGAACGATCACTCAGATCTTGAAGAGGGTATCCGACGCCTGGTCCTTTGCTCCGGAAAGGTGGGTTAGTTTGTCGTATACTTGTATTTCCTCTTAAGTTTGTCTATGTTCATGTCGGACACATATAGTTGATTCATTTAGCAGGTATAGATGCAGACTGCATGACAGAAGTTAGATGGACAAAGTTTAAAAAAATTTAGTGGTTGACTTGTTTCACTCATTTTTTTTTAATAAAAGACTTTTAATGGATGTCCCTGAAGGGACTGATGTGCTTTTGTTTGTTCGCTGTTCATTTGTGCTCACAAGTTGCTAGCATTGAAGTATACTTTCATGACTTCTCCCAGGTCTATTATGAGCTTGATGAGGAGAGAAAGAAAGTTGAAGGGAAAGACGTTGCAATCTGTCGGGTGGAACAACTTTGTCCTTTCCCATATGACCTCGTTCAACGTGAACTGAAGCGATATCCAAGTATGTTCTCTGAAATAGTCTTAAAACATTCAGATTGCTAGTGTAATGTAACCTGTAATACTTAGTGAAGCTTATTTGACATCATTTAATTGTCATGTTACCAGATGCGGAGATTGTTTGGTGCCAAGAAGAGCCAATGAACATGGGTGCATACCAGTACATTGCACCACGTCTTTCTACTGCGATGAAAGCACTGGACAGAGGTAACATAGATGACATAAAATATGTTGGCCGTGCTCCTTCTGCTGCCACAGCTACTGGTTTCTACCAAGTTCACGTGAAAGAACAGACCGAGCTTGTCCAGAAAGCCTTGCAACAGGATCCAATTAATTCTCCAGCCTGAAGCTGAGGCTCTGTTGTATTCTTTGCACAAAGTACCAAGATTGATGCTGAAATAAATCTTTCAACTCCACACACAGTATTTTGAGGGTGGAAGTTCTGATTCTTTGGGGAACAGGGAAATATTATTTGTCCTTTTTTTAACTTAGAATTGTACAAATAAAATGTCAAAAACAAGTCTCTGTTCCTCCCTTTTTTATTCTTCCAAGAGAATGAAGTTCATGATTGGTTTCGGAAAGTTTGCATACAACCTACCCTCACTAGACCCCTAACTTGTGGAACCATACGGGATATGTTGTTGTCCTTGTTATGTTTTACTTCAGACTTCACTTATGGAATCACACGGGATATGTTGTGTTTCACTCCAATTTATCATTGAAAGAAAAAAAAAAAAGAATGAATGCTATCCTTGTTCTTCTTTAATTTGTATATCTTTTTTCAATTGCTTGTTAGTATCTCCAAAGCTTGTATAATCTAATGTTTGTCGCTACTCATAAAAGATGATATTTTTTTCTCTTTTCCTTTTTGTCAGTTGAAGCATATGATGCACAACAGTAGTAGTGTAAAAGGGAGGCGGAGCCAAGGTTACGAGTTTGGGGGTTATAAATCAATTTTATTTGGGGGTTTACATGTTAATATACATATATTTATTTATTTTTCTAATACAAATATAAGGTTTACGAAAAAGCTAATGGGTTCGTCCAAATTCATGAACCCCATCTAGCTCCGCCTTTGAAAGTTAGGCACCTTTCTCCAATTACAACATGGTGGAAAAAAAGTGATAACTTAGGTGTGTTTGATTTGGGGGTTCCAACACATGTCTTTATTCCATTCCTGTAGCCCCATCCCTACCACCCCATACTCTATCTTTTCGTCATATAATATTCATTTAGATTATACACAAATATTTTTAGAATAATATTTTCTATATCCTTAACTATTGGTAAATTCCTTTTTATTGATTTTTGAAATATTAATAACAATACAATAATAGATTAGACTTATAATTTATGATAATTCATAATTTGATAAAAAATCCTATATGATATCTTCCACTATAGAGTACAATATAATGATATATTTACATTGTCCGATCATATAATAGGTAATTGTGCGCTTGAAAAACACGGATATCATACAAGTGTTCAACAAAGCTAAAGAGTTAGAGGAATATGAAACTTATCCGAAATATGTTATCTTATTTGTTTTGTCTTTTTTGAAAGAGTCATTAATTTATTAAGCTTTAGTTAGGTGAGGGAATATTCAAGAAAATTTCATAAATAGCAAAGAGATTAAATTTACTTACGTTTTATAGCTACAGTTTGATTAATTACGCTTCATAGCTATAGTTTCGTTTGCCATGAGTATTTTTATTTGTATATTTCGCTTGCCATATGAATTTTTCAGAACTCAATTTGTATATTTCTTTGTCAATATACAAACACGATAATTTACTATGATTTTTTCATAACTTATACAAATGAAACGTATCAACAAATCGTATACAAATAGTTATGGTAAGATATACAAAATCTTGATATATACAATTAGGAACTGAATTATACAAATTCTGGTTTTATACCATTAGGAACCGAATAGCAAAATTTAAGAAACTGTAACCGCTAATCATAAATATCCGAAACTCTAGCTATAAAGCGTAATGTACTATAAATGTTTACCATTTTGCGTATCCTAAATAGTATCCTCTCGAATTATTAGGGTAACTTTTTGAAGAATTTGCAATCGATAGCTTTAAAAGCACGTGCAATACAATAAACTCAATTGAGAAAATATTGGCGTAAGAATTCGATTTCTAATCTCTCTTATGGAATATCACCTTTTGTATCAACTCAATTATCCTTATCGTAACTTTTTCTTAATAAGCATTAATTTACATTAATTATGTAATTTTTTATACCATTATTGCATACAACTTTTTACGTTCAAAAGCAATAACTTAGTCACACCACACATGTAAAACCTATGGGGGGAACAAATAGAATTGCATCTCTATTCGCAGCGTCACTTAGTTAGGATAAATAAAATAAAATATATTGTCATGAAAGGATGAGGTGTATGCCATTTACACTAAAAAAAAATAATAATTTGGAATTCATCTTTAATTTCTAGCCCTACGTTTTCTATATTTTTTTTTTGGTTGGATTCGATATTGAAAAGTGCTTTTTTTCTATATCCATTTTGGGCATGACTAATTTAAATTTACCTCATAAAATTTTATTTCAAGAGGTAATTAAACGCTTTCAACAATTTTATATTGAGAGCTTCAGAGATCAAAAATGAAAAAAATACTTTCGACTTCACTATAATCTTTGATAAGATATTCCTGCCCATATTACATTGCTTGAACTATATATAAAAGTAAACTTAGAATTTAGTAAATTGAGAGTTGTTGTAATTTATTATATTTGTATATCATTTTTAAATAGAAGGAATTATTCTAAACAGCAGTCCGTTAATTGCTAATTCATATATAATATATGTATAACTAATATATAATCTATGTATACTAACTAAGAAAAGGAAATAGTAAATCCGATCGACTATTTATTTGTGTAAACATTGCATATGATCAGTGAGCCATTACAAGTGTCCGGTTAGATCTACCAATAATTATACAATGTATTATGTATCCAATCACAAAGAATAGTAGTGAGTGGATTAATTAGTAATTTCTGACCTATATATCAACTTTAAATATTAAATTTATTTGAATAAATAATTAAAATTCTGAATAAACAATTTATCAATCTATTGTCATATTTTATTTTAACTTGTAAATAAATTTCAACTTTGAATATTCTAAGATTGTGATGGTTTTAACTTTTAAGATATTGTTTTTAAGGTGGTATTAGTCTATTATATTTTTTTTTTATTTTTTTTTATTTGGTGTTTGGTATTGAAGCCTGACTAAATTTAAATTGTATGTTGCTAGGCTCATTTTTAGGACAGTGCTTCCAACATAATTTTTTCCATGTTCATGGTTCAAATTCCAGACTTTTGATTAAGAATATGGAGGAATTTTAATTATCCCATCAACTCACGTTAATATTGCCTATTATACATATGCATATTATTTTTGAGAAAGTACTATTTACACACATACATTTCTTGTTTTCCCAAGCAGCATCGCATGATCGATAGCCCCACTAAAAGGGTAAAAACTTATTCGCATCGATTAAATATTAATATAAAATTATATTAACTTATTAGATTTAAGCGATTTAACGAGCTAAGAATATATATAAACTAATTATGATCAAAAGAAAAAAAAATCTGTGCATAAATACAAGTTATGCATTTGTTGATTTAGTATAAAATTCTATACGACTATATTTTTACCTCTAAAAAATGTCTCCGTCATGACGGAGCTAGAGGATGGAAGGGGGTTCGGTTTCAAGAAAAAATTACATTACAAGGTTAATTTTTTTAAAGGATAAGGTACAAATACCCTTAGACTATATCTGAAATCTCAGAGACACACCTTAACGAAACTAAGGTTCTATTATCCTCATGAACCCATTTTTATGTAATTTTGTACACCTTTTTGACTTACGTGGCATCCAAATATCTCCCACGCGCATTAACTGCGTGGAGTCACGGAGTGTGCCACGTAAACCAAAAAGTATACAAAATTACCAAAAAGAAAAAAGAGTTCGAGGAGGTAATAGAACCTTAGTTTGGGTAAGGTGTGTCTCTGAGATTTCGGTCATAGTCTAGATGAGTACTTGTACCTTATTATTTTAATGTATACTATTGATATGTTTTCAAATTCTAGATAAAAATTCTGGCTTCGCTACTGATCTTCGATAGATGCTAGTGGTGCTTTCACAATGGGATATAGGCATCTGGTTTCAAGAATCCCAGCAAATGTCAAATTGCAGTGAATGCCTAAGTGAAAGGGATCTGACTAGGAACTCCAGATGATATGATGACTCAAAATTATTTATGTTGTTTGCCCACAGCTATTATATGCTCAAACTGTTACATTAATTTGTGTGTTATGTTGGATGATGTCTCTCTATTGATGAATATATAAAGTACATAATTTGTTTTTTTAGTTTCGTGTTTGATGTTCAATATTTATTTTAAGATTCTGAGTGTGTTGAACTTTCAATTATCAAAATTGTTTTTATTTCAAGGACTTGAACACAAGACCTCCTTAAAACATTTGGAGCCCATTTCGAATGCTTCTATAATCTTGGAAGTTTGTACGTTTTTTGGTTTTCACACTGCTAGTTAGAGGCGGATCAAGTATTTAAGTTTTATGAGTTAAATTCTTAAAGTTTTTAGCATTTATCTATTTGTATTTCTAAATTTATGGGTTCACCATACTTATTATTTATTACATGCTTTGCGTGAGTGTATATGAACTCGTTGTCACTACTAGATCTATATCCACTGCTGCATCTAGTGTTTGATATTCGTATTGAGATTCGATTAATTCAAATTTATACCATCTAAGACTCATTAAAAAAAACACTTAATTTTTTCTATATTCAAAACTCCAACCCAAAATCTCTCATTAAAATTATAAAAAAAAAGATTATTTATCCTATCACAAGTCACATCTATAGTAAATTTTCCTCTTTTATCTCATCATAACAAGATAATATCAAAAATTGTACATCCTATGTAAAAGCACTTACCTAACGAACTAATATAAGACAATCCATTATTCTCCCCCTTATCTTTGTGATCATGGTTTACATAGTCAGCTTTTTTTAATATATAAATTAAAAAAAAAATAAGTTCAAAATTTAAAATTCTAACATAGTTTATTTTGATTTATCAAGTTTAAAATCGATTATTTGTTCTCGCTTAATAAACTCCTTAACGAGTTAATTTTATGTAAGATGGCATAACTTTGTTTACTATAATAGTAAATTTACAAACTTATTTTTTTTCATTAAAATGATTGGACTTTATTCACTGTAATAGTAAAGTTGCAAAAATACTTCACCTGCAACAACGAGAAAGTCACTAAATTATTTTTATCAAATTAAAGCAACTTAATTTTACTCAATTTCTTTATATATACGCACATAGAGTTAAAACTTGAAATTCCCTCTAGAAAGTACCAAAAGATCTCTTCAATAAATACTTCAAAATTGCTTAGTAATTATTCACTTTTCTCATGTAAAAAATGCAAGTATACTACAAAAAAATCAACATGATGATGACACAATCTTTTTATATCTCCAATAAGTATACATTTTTTTTTTGATTTTTATAATCTTTTTAAAATTAATAGTATTTAAATTCTAATTTTAGTTTTTATACTATGACTCTCTATTTAATTTGCAATTATTTGAAATGACATTTTTAGTCTCATTTACTTGTGAATATTCACAAATTTTCATAATTATTAGTCTTTTCAAAGTTCAATTATGTACGTATTACGTTAAACTTGTAATATTATTTCATATTTGAGAATTACTCATCATGTTCTAATTTATGACGGTGTTCAAATTTCGATAATTAACCTTTTTTATTTTCACAGTGAACTCGGACATAAAATTCTTAAATTTCTTGAAATAAAATTTATATGTAAAAATTACTATAAAATTATAACAATTGACAACTCAAAATATTTATAAAATATAAGAAAAAATCACAATAAAAAACTCATTTTAACTCTTGAGGTTAAAAGGTTCCAAATTCCACATATATTATAATGGAGGACTAATGTACTTCTAAAATGAGTCTAAATATAATATACTTTAATCAAAGGAATCAAATACACATATTTTAATTTTATTTTAATTAATTAATAGAATGTTAAATATGTTAAGTTATACCTTAAAAGGATCAAAATCAAATAAAACATAATTATTTTTTTGATGATGCATATGATAAAACCCATAAAGCATTATTCTGATTTGCTGTTTCTAATATTCTAAAGAATTTAATCCAATCTTAGTGTCCACTTAAATGAACATGTTTGCTTAGTGCAATGTAATTAATAAAAATATTTTTATGTTTTATTATATATATATTTTATGTTGAAACTACCACCTGTTTTTTTTTTCCCCCATTGTTTTTCAGTAACAAAAAAAAAGTTTTTGTTTTATAATTTAGTGTCACATTTGCATGCACAAGTGAAAAGTGTCAATTGATCTTGTAAAAGCAAGAATCTTAACATTCTAAATTGTAATAGGTATTATTAGACGTATGAATTTATGTGATACACTTTTTTAAATCAATTAAAAAAGTATTACTTTTTTTTTTTGAAAATTATGTAATAATTTTGGCTATTCTATTCTTATTCATAATTAATGACATGACTGGCTATGACCAACTTGAAAATAAAAGTTTATGTTACTTAAAAAAACAAGAAAATTCCAATAAACGTTTCAATAGGAAATATAAGATTTCTAATGAAAAATGTTAAAGAAATAATTTTTAAGTTTAACTCAGCCTAAAAAATAAGTTCAAAATATTAGGATCGTCCAAACCATGTTTAAGAGACCACCCACTCCATAAACCATACGTGTGTGACTCTTCTCAAAAAATCTGTCAAAAATATTTCTGACAAGAAACTTTTTGATGGATCTTTCAAAATTCTATCAAAAATTCATATTTTTTTTAAAAGTAGTACTGTCATATTTTTATAAGGAGAGAGAAAACAAAAGAACATGCAAAAACATAATGTCGATACTTTATATATACTTAACTGACATGTTGAAAGATTCTTTTAATTTCTTAAATTTCATATTTCAATCGAACACCTTCACAATTAATTTAAATAAAACGCAACAAATACTTGTTCTTGAATTCACAGATATAAAAAGTTGTCTTAGAGAAATATATAGAAGTTTGTTAAAAAGCATTTTCATAAAACTCCTTTTAATAGTGAAAAGTTTGTTTAGAGAAGTGTTTAAATGAACACTCCCATTATACGTAATAAAATAAGATAGTGGAATCCATAGGTAATTAAAGGATGTGTCTAGTATGAAAAAAAAAACATTTCCAATTTTTTTTTTCATATTTTGGTCAAAATTTTTAGAGAATATTTTTTCTAGAAAAATTAATTTCTCAAAAATAAAAAAATAACCTTCTGATCAGCGGTGGTAGGTATTTCTCGGGGCGTATTCCAATTTTTCACCAAGGGAAGCGATTGCAGAGAAGAATCTGAAACAAAGCACTTCGTCTATCGCGAATTTAAAATTTTCACCAAGGAGGTTCGAAAAATAGTGCCTAAAATCTAAACTTGGAACATCACGGTAAATTTTAAACCGCCTAAACTACTGAATCACCTGCTTGTCTTATGTTTAGGACATTTAAATCTATATATACATACCAACATGGGTTGTGGTGCACTGGTGGGAGTGCTTCACCCTTAACCAGAGATTTCGGGTTTGAGCTCTGGGTATGGAGAAAATCCTATTGGGAGCGCCGCCACCCCCGAATGGACCTTGCAGAGCGCGATCTGGATTTAGTCGGAGCTCTAATGTGAGCTCCAGACACCGGTTGGGAAACCAAAAAAAATAATCTATATATACATAAACAATTTTTTAAAATATGATCTTATACATACAATATAATTTTTTGTCGAGGGGGTTCATGTGAACACCCTCGTGCCTTCCTAGATCCGCCCTTGATTATATATCGATAATATTTTTTCAGTTACGTATCAAATACAAGAAAATAAATAAACCCCGATTATTTTTTTGGAAAATATTTTCCTACCTACCAAGCACACCTAAATTGGATGACACATAGACGTGTGCTTAAATCACTTTAACATTTCTTGTACCCTATAAATATACTACTCAAGTGAGAAGTTTGTTATAAATTACACAAAGCAATTAAAACAATATAAGCATTTCTTCATCAATCAATCATATAGTTTTATTAATTAGAAAAATAATGTCATCAAATTCAAAAGAATGTTTAATGAAGAATTTAAAGAGATCAAAGCCATATTTGGCTGTAATTTTCTTGCAATTTGGATTTGGAGGGTCAGCCATAATAGCTAAAACTGCATTAAATAATGGGATGAGCCATTATACTTTTGCTGTCTATAGAAATCTCTTTGCTGCTGTTGTATTTGCTCCTTTTGCTGCTCTTCTTGAAAGGTAATAATCTTTAATTTAGTTACCCTCCCCCCCCCCCCCCCCCACCCCAAACTTAAACACGAAGCAGTGACAAATTCAAAATTTAGATACTATGTTGTTTTGGGTATGTACCTAGCCATATTACTGAACACTCTTCGTTGAAAAATTATGAATATATGTATACTTAGAAGTCATGTGATCGGTTGAATAACATTATTCGTTGGAAAATGATAATTTGTGTATATAGGTGAAATATTACTTTTTTTTCTTTTTCATATATATTAAATTTTGAAAACCCCTTATTAATTTTTTTTGGCTTCGCCAATGGTCTTGAGTTGAAAGATCGATATATACACACGTATGATAACATTATATTTAAATCTTATTTTCAATTTTATAGCTAAAGTAAATATGCTCCAAAAAATCATGTATTCTTTTATAACTGCTCCTAGTTGGTGCATTGGCATGAAAAGGACAAGTTTGAAACTCTCACCAAGCAGAGACATGATAGTTACTTAGATGTGCATATTTCTGCTAAACAAGTAAAATGATGAAATTAATGAACCAAAAACCCAATCACTAAAGTAAAACAAGTTAAAAACCACTCAAATCTGAAATCACAAATTTATTTTAAAAAATAATATACAACACCATAATTCCGTAACTATAAATATCATCACTAGTGGACACTATTCTCTCCGAGTGATATTCTTAGAAGGATTGACGAAAAGTTAATCAATTGAGAAACAACACTAATTCTGCATAAATAAAGACTTGTTTTTTGTACTTCTGAAATTTGGAGAGGCTTAATTTTGATATAAGAAAAGCAAAGAGAATGGATGATAATAACTGCAACTTTGTAAGGTCTCACAATACAAGACCAATAAATAAGTTTGTTAGAATACAATAGTAATAGGGGCAACAAAATGGGTTACTGCAACAACTTACAATTTCACAATACAAGGATATATATTAGTAATATGTTTTACTGAATACAATAAAACGCAACAAAGGCAATTGCAGGGAACAACATTACATGAAAATACACTTGAAAACTGAACTCGAAGTCTAAAAGGAAATGGGAATATTCAAAATCATAATTAACTTCCTTATCCCTTCCTACTCACGTTCTCAAACTTCTATACCAATTCCATTACTAATTTTGGCCTTGCTCACGTGACTTTATTCCTTCCCAAAAGTAATCGTCCAACCTTTTAGGTGGAATTACACTTCTAGTACCCCGACGCGGCTTGCCAACACATAAATCACTCATGGCATTAGGAGTTGGGATCCTAGAGGCAACACCATCCTTCTCACCATTCACATTGTTGATTGTGTTGTCTGTAGGATTGATGGAGTTTTTTTCCTTTGCAGAGTTGTCCCCCATAGAAATAATGTTTCCAATTCCATGTCCTAGAGATGTAGCATTTATGCTATCTTCTCCAGATTTCCGCTCAACATCATTAAGCGCCTCAGGAAACTTGTTCGGGAAAGACTAGAAAGATCATAAAAAAAGTTTTTAGAGAGTGGAAAATAAATTATTAAGGCTATTCGAGTTTCATCGATAATCTCTTTTTGTAGAAGGCATATAAATGCACAAATATTTCATGTTATTGTGAAAAAGGTTTTCTACCGCAGTTATAAATGAAAAACCCTAGCTTGGAAGAGTTGATTCGATCTCTATTGATGAAGAAGAGAAATCCATAAACTCAAAATTTAGATACTATGTTGTTTTGGGTATGTACCTAGCCATATTACTGAACACTCTTCGTTGAAAAATTATGAATATATGTATACTTAGAAGTCATGTGATCGGTTGAATAACATTATTCGTTGGAAAATGATAATTTGTGTATATAGGTGAAATATTACTTTTTTTTCTTTTTCATATATATTAAATTTTGAAAACCCCTTATTAATTTTTTTTGGCTTCGCCAATGGTCTTGAGTTGAAAGATCGATATATACACACGTACTAATTATAAAAATAAATCAAGTGACGAATTTAAAATTTGGATAGGCATGTGTGTTTTGAGCAAGGGGCTAAATACTCGTAACGAAGGGCTTGTTGGAAAATAATACTACAAATATATAAGTCAAATATTACTTTTTATATGTACATATTAAATCTCGCTTATATATTAGTTTATTTAGATGGAGTATTTGGTTTAATTAATCAATTTCATCTCTTGTTGTTTTTAACATATATACAGGAAAATAAGGCCCAAAATGACTCTATCCATCTTCTGGAAGATTATGTTGCTGGGCTTATTGGAGTAAATATCCCTGATATACACTAATTATACATAACTATTTTTTCTTGATTTAATTTAATATTTTGATCTAATATTTTTTTAAATTAAATTATTTTTTTGCAGGCCTGTTATAGACCAAAATTTATATTATGCAGGGATGAAATATACCACTGCTACTTTTGCAACTGCAATGTGTAATGTTCTTCCAGCCATCACCTTTTTATTAGCCTGGATACTAAGGTAATTAATCAATAGGCTATTTTTGCAAATTAATTAGTTTGTCACGTGATAGATACTAAAAAAAATAATTAAAAAGAAATTACTTTGTCCCTATCAAATAAAAAAAAATAAAAATAAATAAATATTATATATATATATATATATATGTAGGTTTGTGGATCAGGTCATTTCCAATGTTATGGGATAATTTTTTTACTATTATTTATTTATTTTAAAAAAAATGATAGTGCAAAAGTATTTTTTTTTCCGTTATCAAGTCGTCCGTGGCACAGCTAAAAATTTATATAAGAGAATTCAAAAATATCATGTTTAGCTAAGATCTAGCTAAGTTAATCTGTTTTTCTCTTAAACATTATGCTCAGTCAATATGATATATAAACTAGAACAATGAAAATACACAAACTCATGTGTACTACTGGTCTTACTGTTAAATGTTACTATATAATATTATACTGTCAGTGAATATGAGTTAATTCTCGAGAAATGATGGATAAATTTTATTGTAGGCTTGAAAATGTGAATGTATGGAAAGTAGGTAGCCAAGCAAAAATAATTGGGACAATAATAACACTTGGAGGTGCAACAATTATGACCCTTGTTGGAGGCCCAACAATTGGATTGCCATGGACCAAACATCATAACAATGTTCCTACTACTACTAATGTTGTTTCTCCCAATGAACTCAATCCTCTTAAAGGTGCCATCTTCATTGCTGCTGGTTGTTTCTGTTGGGCCGCCTTCTACAATCTTCAGGTAATGCTCTCGTAAAGTTACTGTCATGTGATTAAGAGGTTACATGTCTGACTTGTGAAAACAGTCTCTTGGAGAAAATGCACAAGGCTATGTACAATATAATAGACCTTTGTGGTTTGATCCTGACCTGATCCTGTGCATGATGGACAATTCAATTTTTATATTTCTATTAACTTTATAGTTATTAAGGGTATTTTCGTAAGAAAATAATTTATTCTTAGAAATTATGCACTGTGTGTTGTTTTTTAACATAACAAACCAAACATTCACTAAGAAATAATACCAGAATAAAAAATCTCATCATTACATATCTTCAAAACAAACAATATAAAGCTACTGGCATGTGATCAGAAAGTTAAGAGTTCGAACTCTGAAGACAGTCTCTAGCAGAAATGCAAGATATATAAGGCCACATATAATATAGATCCTTATGTTCCGACCCTTTCCTAGATGCCGTGCATAGCAGATAATTCGATTTTTTTTATATTTCTTCAGTATAATAATATTTTTTATTTTAACAGGCAATCACATTGAAGAAATATCAAGCAGGAATGTCACTTACTTCTTTAATATGTATGTCTGGGGCTCTACAAGGCACTGCACTAACACTTTTGGTTCAAAGGGGCAATTTTGGAATTTGGTCTATTCACTGGGGCTCCAGTTTATTCTATGCATCACTTTACTGTGTAAGTCTAAAAAAAATCTTAATTAATTCTCTTTTTTAAATTATATTTACTAAGTTTTAAGTTATATATATAAATATATATCGTTAGTGTAAGAAATGTTAATACAAATTTTACTTTTAAAAAGATTTATCTGTAGATCTCTTTTGAATGATTTAATAATGTATTTTTTTTATTTTTATCATAACGATATATATATAACTTAAACTCGTACGGTATTATTGATGCAGGGAATTGTTAATTCAGGGATTGGCTATTATGTTTCTGGATTAATAATGAATGAGAAAGGACCAGTTTTTGTGACAGCTTTTAATCCTCTAAATATGGTTATTGTTGCAATTTTGGGTTCATTTATTTTATCTGAGCAGCTCAACATGGGAAGGTAATTTAAATACTTATTTCCCTATTTATTTTTTATTTTTATAAATTTAAATTATATATACCAATACAAAAAAAATGTTTGTTTAATGTTACTAGATATTATTTTAATTATTAGTACAAAGTGAAGTTATTCTAATTTATTTTTTTGCTGATTTTAATTAATGTAGGGTTGTGGGAGCTGCTGTAATTGTTGTTGGATTATACCTAGTAATATGGGGTACTAGCAAGGACAAAATTTCAACAAAAATAGTGAGAACCAATATTGAAAATGTTGAATCAAATAATGATAAAGAATTAGCAGAGATTAAATCTTCAAACCAGTTAGTGATTGGAGATGAATCTGTTTAATTAAGAGAAGATTACAAAAAGTTATGGACTTATGGTTATGTCTTAATTGGTACAAGCTTGAGGGTTTAATGTTTATTCACATTAATATGTAACTTAAGGATGTGACATATTTTAAGCGTTAATTTAGCTATGTAATTGATGCTTAAAAATTTGCGCAGCAACTTTTTGCAAGATTTGAAGTATCTATTAATAAAGAGCATTTTACCATTTCTTTAGGTACTTAATCGAGTATATTATAATTTAAATGTCTAAATATAATTTATTGCAAAATCATACTCTGTTGATAGTGTCCTTATCCCTTAATCATCAAGCTATCCTCAGATTCTTAACTGAGATTGCAAAGCCATAATAATGATATCTAAATCAACTTATGTACACTTCAACCTATTTTGCGAGATACCTTCTACCTACTATTCTATTTCCCTTTGTCATTTAGATCCTATCAACAAAGTTAAAAATCATGAAATTGAATTGAGTAAGCAAATCAAATTTTACTCGATTTGGTACATTTAAACTATTAAATAAATATCTTCCTCCACTCATTTACTATTTCACCAAATACTTTCACTTTCCACCAACACAGATATCGACTAACTTTTCTCGCCAATATTTCATTAGATTTCCATGATTAGATCTAATGATGTTTTAAGGCTTAAGCCATAATACATCCATAATGTATAGCTTATAGAGCTATAACCACACAATCAACAACTATATATCTGTCCCAATCACTTGTAGCCAAATATCACAATAATCAGGAACTTCAAAAAGAATAATGTTCAAAAATCAAAATACAAAGTTATATTTTTTAAAAGAGAAAAAGAGCTTCAATTAGCATGTTTAGCGGTCACGGTCAAGAAAATATAATAAAAACACAACACCATCTGCTAGAGTTATTTATATAAAGTTAAAAACGAATTTGTAGTTGCAAAATAAGAGCATAGAGTTTTAAGACATCTAATTAAAATTTCACTTTAGTTCACTGACTATTCATTGACCTGCCACTTCCTTGACCAGGAGCACAAGATTGATCAGCAGATCAAAATGGTTTTGCTGCTTCATTTTTTGCAAGATGATATTCTCTAGCACTTTGTAAGTACTCTGGATACAAGACCAATAAATGAGTTTGTTAGAATACAAATAAATAACAAAAGATTATGACTATAAGGGTGCATTCATGGAAAAACAAAGTATTCACCATTGAAGGTTTGAAAATTTTCCGGATTGATTGGAGAACCAACGATTTTTTGAATTACTTCAAAGAGCATTTCCGAAGGGGTCTTCTTCAACTTTCGAACAACAGCATGAATTGTCCTCCCGCTATCAAAGTAAATATGACTGTTAGCATGATGGCTCTTGCAACCAACATGCCTCTCAAATTCCGTAGCACTTAGACAATTCTTCATCTACATAAGACATGTAATGCCCCATTAGACGTGAAGAAAATTCGCGAAAACAAATAGTAGAAGAGTGAAAAAAATCTTGCCTCGGATAACTTGCAGTTATCGCAGCTACATAGGTAACCATTCCCTTTAATAACTCCCATAAGAGATTTCTGCACCATAGAAAACATACTTAGAACCAAAAATATCGAAACCTCAAAGAAGAATTCAAGAATCAAAACTTGCCTCCGATGACATTGAGATATACTTCATGGGCACTCCATCAAGTAAACCACTTGACAATAAACTTTTTACATTGGTAGGAAAAGTGTACTGCACTTTCTTCTTGGAGTAAACACCAATATCCTTATCATGATTCACAGGGTTTTTTCCCTTTCTAGAGTTGTCCCCCATAGAAATGACTTTTCCTTTTCCATGTTCGAGAGATGTAGAATTTATGCTATTGGTGTTGGATATGTTCGCGCATGCATCTGTTGAAATTGGTTTATCACTTACATACTGCACGACTTGTTTCTTATTAGAGAATAACTCTCTTTCTGAAGCATCCATAGCACGCTTCTTTTTTATCTCAACATAAATCCCTCTACCCTTCTCTCCATCAGCTAGAGCATCAACATCATTTAGCATCTCAAGGCCCTTATTCTCGAAAGTCTGGAAAGATCATAAAATAGTTGTTGAAGAGTGGAAAAAAGATTATTAAGGCTATTCGAGTTTCAGCAAAATCTTTTCTGGGAGAAGGCATATATATAAAGGCAGAAATGTTTCAGAGTTGATAGTTAAAAATAAACGTAATTTTTTTTCTTCTTCTGAGTTTCATATATCAACTATTAGGTTGTGTGAGAGTTTTCTACCTAAGCTATCATCAACTATTTTTCAAAACACACATCAAATATTAATTATTTATTTTTCGTACCTGAAATATCACCATCATTCAGGCAGTAAAAGTGAATAATTAATAATTGAGGTGTGTTTCAATAATTGTTGGTGATAGTTGAGGCAGGAAAATCGCACATATGATAGTTTAGGTTTGAAACACAAAAACATGTATCCTTTAGATGCGTTTTTGACCCTTCACTCAAAATTTCATGTTATTTTGGAAAATATTTTCTACTTCAATTGTATATGGAGATACATATGCTTGCTATGGAAATAAAATTCTTCACCAAACATAGTCGAGAGAGAATGTCTACTATATACTTCCTCCACATACAATAACGTAGAGCAATTAAGATACGTATAAGCAAAGCATTTTGAGAACTTTATTTTTCCCTCACAGATGACTCTAATTCTTAGAGACGGTAATATTAGAAGAACTATAAAAGTAAAAATCAAATTTATCCATCAATCACTACCTTAACATATGTCATTCCCCACCCCCTCAATTCTCATGCCACTTTTAACTATGTCGTATTTATGAGCTATCTTGAGAAATAATACTTCATATACAAGTTAGTAGCATTTAACATAAAAACTCTATACCTACTTAGAAAGATATAAATGACTATTTCAACCTTCTCTTATGAGATTAAGATTCTTCGCATATGTATAAGTGACGGAGTTAAGCTAAAACAATCAAAAAATAAATAAAAAAAGATTATTCCATTAGGATATTTCATTTACTTTTTTCTGATGAATTTGCTAATATGAAATTTTTTATCTTTCTTTATTAATTTCCCCTTATCATCTTCATTAATTATAGTTTTGACCAACTCTTCCAAGTTAAGTTAGTCATCAATAATTTTTTTCCCTTTCTTCTTAGTGTCTGAAGAAAGGAAATCATCACGTGAAATTCGACATGCGAGGAGATGTCATTGCATATAAATGATACCATTCTATGCAGTACCGACATGTCCTCGCGTACCAAATTTCATGTGATGATTTACTTTCTTTAGTCATTAGAAAGAAAGAGAGAGGAAAGTTAATCTTATATGTACCACAAAGAAAAAGATCAAAGTGCACATCCAACATTGATAAAATAACATAGATTAAAGCAAGAGCATTCTTACAAAATTTTAAAATATTATTGTTGAAATAATATAAGTCGAAAACTTTACCATTTCCAACTATTTCAGATGCAGTCCTCCACGAACAAATAATAACTATCAAGCTTTACCAATGCTAAATTCTTCCACTTCAAAAATCAAAGCAAAAAATGTACATAAAATAATTAGAACATATTATGAAAATCTGAAAAAATAAAATAAAATTAAAAAGAGAGAATCTCTCTCTCCACCTGAAAAGTGAATTATGGAAAATACCGCCAAACAGAACATCAAAAATATTGAAGGTAAAAAATAAATGAATCCCATTCAGGTAGATTTACTAATTTCTAAATCATTGCTAACATTAACAACAACAACAACAAAAAAAAAACAATCACAATCATCACTAAAATCATATGTTTAAAATGAGTAATAAAAAAATGTTTTCCTTTTTCTCATTTTTAAACATTTAAATGAGAAAGTTCATATGATTTAACAATAAAAATCAGGTTACAACTTAATAAAATGGAAGATGATCACAATTCACAAGTGATTTCTACATGATGAATTCTAATGAAATCGATGAACAAATCGAAATGATTTAGTTTTGTTTTTTCAAGCAGCTCACCTCAATTGCAGCTCGCCAGTGAATTTTCCGAGATGAATTCCGGAGAAATTAGTTAGAGAGTGTTTCAAGTTTAATGGTTTTTTTGCTAGAGAGAAAGAGAAAGCTCAGAGGTATATATATACTAGTGTGACGAGTGATCTTATACAATTTGATTTACGAAATATAATATAATATGTTTAGCTGGATTGACTATGTTATGTCATGTGAGTCTTATTAAACGCAGGATAAGTTGTCCCCGACTTGCCAACCAAACAACAAAATAAGTGACACTATAATTTAATTTCATGACAATTTGGTGTTATCCTTCACACCAAACGACCCCTAATAGTTTATTGGAGTCCCTAAAATGAAAAAAGGGTAAAAATATTTATTTTTTTAAACTTTCTAGTCAAAGATTAGTTAATAGGAAATTATCCATGTTTATGCTTGTTTTATCCTAAATTACTTGACCATTCTTATTTTGGCAATTTAAGTTTTTTCTCCATTAATAGTTTTAAGATTTTGTAAATAATTTCCTTTTCATATATGTCAAAATTATCATAAATTGCTTGATCACACTGATTTGAGAATTTAAATTTTATTTATTAACAGTATGAAAAATATTTACATGGTCAAATATAGTTTGAGATTTCTATTTCTATTTTTATTTTTAATAAAACGCCACAAGACAATGTTCAGTGGTATAAATTTGCAAAAAAAAAAAAGTTTGAGATTTCAACAACGGAGACACCTAAATTTGATTTTGAAATGATGTTATTAATAGATTATTAATTATTACAGAATCTCATAAATAAATAAATGAAATTTAAACATAAAAGGCTTAAGGTTCTAATAATGTAGAAATATTTTGATTAAAAAAAGTATGTGTGTCCGATACTCACACCAAATCAACAAATACATGACACATATAAAAACTTACACTTTGATTATTCAATATTATAGTCAAAGATTAATAATAATAAAGTTATTCATATATATACTTATTTTGTCCTAAATTACTTGATCACACTTATTTTTAGAATTTACATTCAATTCAATTTTTCTTCATTAAGTTTTTGAAGATTTAGTGTTTTTTTTCTTCATATGTGCTCATTTTATCTTAAATTGTTTGATCACACTTGGTTTTATATTTATAAGTTTTCTTCACTAACAATTTTTAGATTTAGTAAATCATTTTTTTCTTCATATATGCTCATTTATCCGAAAGTAGTGTTTGGCTCTCCTACAGCCATATACTTGTAGTGTAACTTAAATATGCTAATCATTCATTAGTTTAAACGTATATTTTCTCTCTTCAATATGTGCATTCCACATTGACCTCTATTATCGAGAAATGACTATAGAGTGTAGAGTGAAATTTGCAAATGCACCGCTAGTGGATATAGTGGAAGTTACTCCACTATAACGTCCCTGGCTTGACTATGTGTGCTTTTCTAGTAAACTGAGTTTATTGATTTCAAATGCGAACTTGTTTTTTTTTTTTTTGTCAAAAAGAAAAGTAATTTAGTCAAATCATCTTTATAACAGATGAGACCCCTCTACATTACTCATCCTCTCCATTTCCCCAAGAACCTACTTGGATGATAGCCACATGTCATAATTAAGAACCAAATGTTGAGATTTAATTACCTAACTTAAGGTCTAACTATGATTAGAATTACAAATAATTTTTTATTTATTGTTTAAACAATGTCAATTTCATAATTCTAGCTAAAAATTCTCATTAATAAATATATCTATTTTTTTTCACTATTCCTATTTACTACGAGCTCTTTTTTTTTTTTTTTTTTTTTGAAAACAAAATTTTCTTTTTTGTTACAAAAATTCTATTTCTAAAATTCTTTGGAACTCTGAGTTATAGTAAAAAAATAAATAAGTTAACATCATGCAGTTTTTTTTTAACTTAAAATTTGCAAATATTCTTTTTAAATTTTTTAATATCATATGTTGATTAATTTGTGTAACGATTTCCAGTAAGGCCTAAACGTTATCAGGGGTGGACTCACCTATATCACCCGTGGGTGCTCAAGCACCAATTACTTTCAACTCGAGCTCTATATATACATATAGATTATTGAGAGAAATAGATAAAAACAAATTGTAAGCACCCAGAGACACCCAAAGGAGTTGTGTGCTCTGGTTAATGTTGTTTCTCTCCGATATTAAACTATCATGAGTCATGACAAAAAAAAATATACTCCCTTCATTCCATTGTGGCACTCTTTTTATTTTAGTCCGTTTCAGAAAAGAATGTCACCTTACAATAATGTACGATTGTGAATTTTAATAGTTTTTTTTAAAAAAAAAATATTAATTATAACTTGTAAAATCTCTTGACCGTAAAGTTTAAAATAGTTTTGCACTTATGATTTGTGATTGCAATAACTTTATGTTAAGGGTGATGCAACACTTTAACAATATGCATATATTTTACCTTCGGACCTTTTTTATGAGATTATATATGGATATGTTATTGTTATGGTAGAGCACCCACGAGATCAAAATCCTGGATCCGCCACTGAGCATTACTACATGACCAAAGTAAAAGACAAATTTTTTTTTTTTATTTTTCAAAACAAGTTGAGCTCGTTAATCAAATGGAAAATAGTGAATTTTTGAAATAAATTTATGAGATAATTTTTAGCTAGAATAGTTGGTTTGATAATTTTTTTTAAAAAAAACTAAATAAGGAAATTATTTGTTATTCTAATCATAATTAAATATTAATTTAGGTAATTAAATCTCAAGCTTTGATTCTTAATTATGACATGTATTTATCATCTAAGTAGGTACTTAGGGGAAATGGAGAGAATGAGTAATGGAGAGGAGCCTTATCCATTTATAACAGTCGTGTTTATTACAAGATCTTTTATCTTTTATGTGATTGACTGTTATACACGTATGATAACATTTGATAATTAAATCTTATTTTCAATTATGCAACTAAAGTGAATATAAAGAATAAAGTATTCTTTTATAACTGCTCCTAATTGGTGAAATGGCATGACCAAATTTGAACCTCTCATAGAGACATGATAGTCACTTATATGTGCATTTTCCTTCTAAACAAGTAAAAGGATGAAGTTGATGAACCAAAAACCCAATTACCAAAGCTAAAGAGGTTCAACACCTTCATAATAGTTCTTAAATTAATTTTGGTTTATTCAAATATTAACACCACAATTAACTTGCAGATCGGAAAGAACACCAGCGAAGGAGATGCTAACTTCTACACTTACAAAAATGCGTTTTTGATGTTGCTAAGCCTCTTGACTACATCTTTCATGGCTATTTTGTAGAAGTGATTTGTTTTTCCTCAGAAAAAAAAATTGTCCCTGAAAATGATTTTGTCATCCATTTCTCATGTCAAGATTTTCATTGCATATCTCTTCACCTGTTGGCCTTCTTTTGGTCAAATCCTCCATTAACATGATTCCGTAGCTATAAACATTACCACTATTCCCTCCGAGCCATATTCTTAGAGATATCAAAATCATCAACATGAGCCACCATGTCTTCATCCAAAAGAACGTTGGATGGCTTTAGGTTGCAATGAGCTATCAAAGTGTTATGACCATATAAAAGTTGTCATATAAAAGTTATTCCGGAAAGACTGGAAAGATAAAATAAAAGTTGTCAGAGAATGGAAAAGAAATTATTAAAGCTATTCGAGTTTCACTTAAAATCTTTTTTGGACAAGCAAATATTTCATGCTACTTTGAAGAAGTTTTTGTTTATTGCAATTGTAAATGAAAACCCTAGCTTGGAAGATTTGGCCCGATCTCTAGATATAAAGGATGAAGCTATCTTATTTAATAATTGAAGCAATTAATTTTTAGCATACTAATTTTAACATTCGATTACTATTTTTTTTAACGTATTGCACGTTCTAAAATTTCTAAATTCGCCTTTGATAAGGTACCCTCTACAAGTTAAGCAAGAGTCAAAGTAAATCCATGTCAAGAATCATTATGCCGAATGGAATTCCAGTAAAAAAACTTTTGGTTAGAATAACTGATTCTCAATTTATTGTATATGGCTTGAACCATAACAATTTCTCAACATGAAAACATTAATCTTATACTACAAGGTAGATGAAAAAAGAATATAGATCAAAGCACACGTTAGAGTTTTGAAAAAAAGAAGAAAAATAAGCACACAGATCAAAGTAAAGCATACATTATTAGAAATTGAAAAAAGAAACGTAAATCAACGAAAGAAAGATTTATTGTCAATTTTACCATTGTCTTACAACATTTTTAAAAATTATTGGTGAAACAGAATAAATGTTGAAACAATTCAAATTGAAAACTTTACCATTTTCAAGTATTTCAAATGCAGTGCTCCAACACCGAATAGCAAGTATCGAGTTCTATGAATGCTAAAATCTGAGGGCCTTCATTCATACCAGAAGCATGGAACCACCACCAGGCAATTAACAACCGGACCCACTGCCTTATGTACTTATAGATTATTATCTCATGTTTACCTCTTCAGTTAGCTATCGTTGTACTACCAGTTACCTTGTTGAACCCCCCCACGGGGTTTACTATTGAGATTGTTGTTGCAATGTCATTTAATTCTGAACAACTGCCCCCTATTCTATTTGTATTACGCTACAACTCACATTATATATAATTGTATCCATTCTTCAATAGATCTTCTGCCCCTTTAGTAACGTGATTTTAACAGAAAACAATGTCCCAATTTTCATTACCCATGCTATATATACTCAAGCCTTCAACAGAGGAAAAGGTACTACTGTGTACCATTTGATAGTCCTCATGAACATTGTGATTCCTCCTATGGGATATTTATATAATGTGCAGGTCGTGTATTTCATCATTAAAATGCTTTAAACACAACACACTGGAGACTTATTGTAATTGAATTCAAATTGCAACGATAACCGCCTATGCAATATGTTGATGAATCATCATTCTAGCTTTCTCCAATTATCCTTAGTCTCCAAGCCTGTGTCGCCATTACCATCCTACTTTTACTTGACATGGCCTTTGGAAATTCCACATTTGGCTGACAAACATCCCATTAATAACCACATTCTAACACTTAATAACATGGCCTTCTATTTGCTTTCATCCCACAGAATTTTCCTTAGGAACAGTTAGTATCATAACATAATGGTTTTCTATATTTACTTAACTTCCAAGTTAAAAACTGCAATATATGTTACAGTACTATTTCCCCTGTTTCATAAACTTATGGACACATACTATTATAACATAATGCTTTCCCGTATTCTCCGAAATTGCTAATTCTAAACTAAAATATATACTGTCACCAAGTTTTCGTAGTTACTAAACTAGAAAATTAAAAACTGAAATATATGTGGACATTTTAGGCTCCAGTATGTTGGTTTTTTCAATAACTCCTTTTTCGTTGCCGAACATAGTTAAACGAACAAATTACTCAACTCCTACCAATACAATCCCGGTTTTCCTCTATCTTTGCTCCATCAAATACCCTCCAACTAATAAAACACATAAGGATAACATCATTATTAATTGTATTGTAAATCTATTTCTAACTAATAGTATGTTTTGTAACATATCATTGTTTTTCAGTACTATGTAGCAGCTGGATGTTTGAATTGCGGGTGGCCTTTTAGCACTACACGAAGCGATTAAAATCCATGGTTCCAATACATTATTGTAATTGATATGGAAATGCATTTATATGAAGTAGGTGTAGACATCTTGGTTCTTATCAAGTAATTCCTTAACCAAAGATGACATTATAGGTCTTCCGAATTGTAGAAAATCAAGTGCAGGTACTATAAGATGTAACATATTGCATAGTTTGAAAATGTGTACGGTACGTTAGTTTTGAACAATATACAACGCTATTTAGCAGGTCTGTCTCTGTAAATAGGCCCCTATGTATGCAGAAAGTAGACTGAAATGTTCCCTATTCCATGATAGTACATGAGTCAGGCATGCAATAGTGAGGCACAAATAGTAACCACACTGATTTGTGCCACAAGTTGTAATAGCAAACTCCACCTTCTATACCGTTATTTATTTGCTTGATTCAGCGGACGCCATAAAGCTGCTCTAACATAGGTGGCCTCATAAGAACTGTAACCTGTACTACCAAATCCACTATGAAGTTGTTCTTCTATTGGTTACGCCTACTCCATACTTTGAAAGATTAGTATGATAGCGACCATGAAAGTTGACTTAGGATACTTCAGATATCTGTCCATGCGTTTTACATACCATCTTCATTTTCTTTTCCTCTGAACATTCATTTTTGGCTTTATCGACCATTTGTTATATAGATATAAATGGAGTAAGCTCTTGACCTCCAAGGGGTGTATTAGTAACTGGTTATGAATTTGCTGGATTGGCTATGGCGTTTAGAGTCTGACCCATGGTTATGTGCTGAGGCATTCACATTGCATCTCCATCACGAATCCTCATTTGTATGGGTAGTTATCTGGACATCAGTCATTAATAAAAGTTAGTTATGCCAGTATTTCTCGCGCTTATATTTAAAATCACCCTATTGAATGGTTAATTGTTAATAACTGATAATGTTTATAATTAAATATGACATATGAACTGTGTATAGAAGATATAATCAATTCTGATTGTCCGCTAACATTCTCGACATAGTCAAATCCCATTGGTAAAAAGTTTCTGCGCTGATTTAGATATTGCAAACAGGGATGGGTTACAAATTGAGGAACATATGCATGGCAGTGAAATTAGTATAAATTATGGATATTGAACAAACAGAAAAATGGTTATGTAAGAATAATAGCAATACAACCCTCCTCATGCAAGAAAGAAAGAACATAGAAGATAACTTTGGAATATGTATGGAAGTGCAGCAAATAAATTTGGTTTTATTATTTAAAATAATAACAATACAGCCCTTGTGCAAGCAAGAGTAGAGAATAAAACCATGGAGTATGTAAGACAGTGTTTCGAATAAATTAAGTATGTGTATACGTTTGCATAGTAGTAATTGAACGCATATGCATGATTTGGGCTCTGTGCAGAATCTATT
Source organism: Solanum verrucosum (assembly GCF_900185275.1). NCBI lineage: Eukaryota > Viridiplantae > Streptophyta > Magnoliopsida > Solanales > Solanaceae > Solanum > Solanum verrucosum. The sequence continues at coordinate 4,495,952 of NW_026019988.1, forward strand.
CAAGGTTTGAGATACTTTGATGGAGGTTGGTGAGGGAGAGGCAGCGCTAAAACGCCTTTAACGGGCAATTGGAAATTAAGCCAAGGCAGCGAATAACCGGGGAAACATTTAATTTGAAGAGTGCAGGGTAGGAGCATCGTACCTGGAGTAAGTGCAGAAATTTGTTGCATGGTGGGGGCGCTGATCAATTGTGTTGAATGCAGGGGGAGTTAAAAGCAAGTCAAGGAGGAAGGGTTGATGGAGGGGTTATTTGTAAGAGGGAGGTGGTGGTAGTGAAGAGGTACAGTGGCTGGGAAGGGAGGCGTCTGAATACATGGGAAGGGGTATTTGTGGAATTTTTTAAAATGAAAGTGAATTCTGGCTTGTGGTGGCGCCACGTCACTGGGTTGAGGTTCTCCTTTATATATATGATGATATATGATAGTATGAAAAGTATTTACCTGGTCAAATATAATTTGAGATTTTAACAACCGAGACACCTAAAATTGATTTCGAAATGATATTATTAATAGATTATTAATTATCAGAGAATCTCCTAAATAAACAAATGAAATTTAAAATAAAGGCTTAAGGTTCTAATAATGTAACAATATTTTTATAAAATAAAGTATGTCTATCATGTACTCACACCAAATCAGCAAATACATGACACATATGAGAACTTGCCCTTTCATATACTTATGCTGTCCTAAATTACCCGATCGCACTTATCATAAGAATTTAAATTTACATTCAATTTTTCTTCATTAACTTTTTCAAGATTTAGTACTTTTTTTTAAAATATGCTTATTTTATTCTAAATTGCTTGATCACACTCGATTTCATAATTTAAATTTTCTTTACTAACAGTTGTTTTTAGAGGGAACAAATAATTTTTTCTTCGTATATTCTCATTTATCTTAAACTAGTGTTTGGCACACCTACAACCATAGGCTGGGGAGAGGATGCCGTTGTCACGGATTTTCGTTCATTACTTAAAATTTAAATATATATTTTTTCTCTTCAATATGTGCGTTCTACATAGACCTCTATTCTCGAGAAATGACTGCAAAGTGAAATTTTCGAACACACTACCAATAGATATAGTGGAAGTTACTCTACTATTACACGCCTTGAATGTGTGCTTTTCTAGTAAAACGAGTTTGTTGATATTAAATGCAAACTAGTTTTTTTTTTAAAAAAAATTAGTCAAACCCTCTCTATGACAGTCTTGTTATAAAATCTTTTGTCTTTTATGAGACTGATTGTTATACACGTATGATAACATTATATTTAAATCTTATTTTCAATTTTATAGCTAAAGTAAATATGCTCCAAAAAATCATGTATTCTTTTATAACTGCTCCTAGTTGGTGCATTGGCATGAAAAGGACAAGTTTGAAACTCTCACCAAGCAGAGACATGATAGTTACTTAGATGTGCATATTTCTGCTAAACAAGTAAAATGATGAAATTAATGAACCAAAAACCCAATCACTAAAGTAAAACAAGTTAAAAACCACTCAAATCTGAAATCACAAATTTATTTTAAAAAATAATATACAACACCATAATTCCGTAACTATAAATATCATCACTAGTGGACACTATTCTCTCCGAGTGATATTCTTAGAAGGATTGACGAAAAGTTAATCAATTGAGAAACAACACTAATTCTGCATAAATAAAGACTTGTTTTTTGTACTTCTGAAATTTGGAGAGGCTTAATTTTGATATAAGAAAAGCAAAGAGAATGGATGATAATAACTGCAACTTTGTAAGGTCTCACAATACAAGACCAATAAATAAGTTTGTTAGAATACAATAGTAATAGGGGCAACAAAATGGGTTACTGCAACAACTTACAATTTCACAATACAAGGATATATATTAGTAATATGTTTTACTGAATACAATAAAACGCAACAAAGGCAATTGCAGGGAACAACATTACATGAAAATACACTTGAAAACTGAACTCGAAGTCTAAAAGGAAATGGGAATATTCAAAATCATAATTAACTTCCTTATCCCTTCCTACTCACGTTCTCAAACTTCTATACCAATTCCATTACTAATTTTGGCCTTGCTCACGTGACTTTATTCCTTCCCAAAAGTAATCGTCCAACCTTTTAGGTGGAATTACACTTCTAGTACCCCGACGCGGCTTGCCAACACATAAATCACTCATGGCATTAGGAGTTGGGATCCTAGAGGCAACACCATCCTTCTCACCATTCACATTGTTGATTGTGTTGTCTGTAGGATTGATGGAGTTTTTTTCCTTTGCAGAGTTGTCCCCCATAGAAATAATGTTTCCAATTCCATGTCCTAGAGATGTAGCATTTATGCTATCTTCTCCAGATTTCCGCTCAACATCATTAAGCGCCTCAGGAAACTTGTTCGGGAAAGACTAGAAAGATCATAAAAAAAGTTTTTAGAGAGTGGAAAATAAATTATTAAGGCTATTCGAGTTTCATCGATAATCTCTTTTTGTAGAAGGCATATAAATGCACAAATATTTCATGTTATTGTGAAAAAGGTTTTCTACCGCAGTTATAAATGAAAAACCCTAGCTTGGAAGAGTTGATTCGATCTCTATTGATGAAGAAGAGAAATCCATAAACTCAAATGACTATATACAAAGGATGAAGCTATCTTGTTTAATAATTGAACTAATTAACTTTTAGCACACTAAAATTATCGTTTAATAACTTTTTTTTTTTCTTTTTTAAGTAGTGCACGTTCTAGAAATTCTAGATTCACCTTTGATAAGGTACCCTCTACAAGTAAAGGAGGAGCCAAAGTATATACATGTCAAGAATCAGTATGCAGAATAGAATATCAGTAAAACAACTTTTGATTTGAACAACTGATTCTCACTTAATTGTATATGACTTGAGCCATAAGAATTCCTCAACATAATACCACAAGGAAAATGAAAAGAGAACACAAATTAAAGTAAGAAAGTTTATTGTTAATTTTACCATAGCCTAAATTACAACATTTTAAAAAATTATTGGTGCAACAATATAAATGTTGAAACAATTCAAATAGAAAACTTTACCATTTTCAAGTATTTCAGATGTAGTACTCCAACACTGAATAGCAAATATAGAGCTCTATCAATGCTAAAATCTGTCACTTCAAAAATTAGAGCAAAAAATAAAAATAAATAATTAGAATAGAAAAAAATTGAATCTCACACTCAACTTGAAAACACAATTATAGAAAATGTCGCCAACATAGCACTAAAAATATTGAAGATTATAAATCAACAAACAAATATGTCTCACAGGTAGATATGCTAAGGTCATAATCATCACTAAAATTACTTGTCTAAAATGAGTAAATAAACAAAAAAAAATTGCTCCCTTTTTTATAATTTAAGACTTAAACAAGAAAGTTCATATGATGCATTTCTTAGAAAGAAGATTATCACAGATGAATTTTATGTGATAAATTTCAGCGTAAATTGATAGAGTTTTTGGCCAAGCAGTTCACCTCAATCGTAGCGTACCAATGAATTCTCCGGAATGAATTCTGGCCAAATCAATTTGAGAGAGATTTTAGTTCAGTGTTTTGCTAGATTCTCAAACACTGAAAATTGACAAGTGAGAGGAAGAGAAAGCCCAGGGGTTTATATTAGTGTGATGAGTGATCCTATACAACGCGATTCACGAAAAATAATATGTTACAACTAGGTGAAGTGAATGTGTTGTGTCACGAGAGTTTTATTTTGTCCTAAATTACTTGATCACATTTATTTTGTGAACTTAAATTTTCTTCACTAATTATTTTAAGATTTAGTAAATATAGTTTTTTCATATATGCCCATTTTGTCCAAAATTGCTTGATCACAATTGTTTTGAGAATTCAATTTTATTTATTAGTAGTGTGAAAAGTATTTACATGGTCAAATATAATTTTAGATTTCAATAACTTACATTATTAATAAGCGGAGAAACTTAAAATTAACTTTGAATGACACCATTAATAGACTATTAGTAATAATTATAGAATCTCAGATGTAAACAAAAGAAATTTAAAAATAGAAGGGTTGAGGTTCTTACGACACAACAATTTTAATTTTCTTCACTAACAATTTTTAGATTTAGTAAATAATATTTTCTTCATATATGCTCATTTATCCTAAACGAGTGTTTGGTTGTCCTACAACCATAGGCTAGGAAGAGGATGCTGCTGCCATGGATTTTCATTTATTAGTTTAAACATGTATTTTTTCTCTTTAATATATGCATTCTACATAGACCTCTATTCTCGAGAAATAACAACAAAGTGGAATTTTCAAACACACTATCCGTGGAAGTTACTCCACTATAACACACTTATAATATGTGTGCTTCTCTAGTAAAACGAGTTATTGATGTTAAATGCAAGCTTGCTTTTTTTTTTTAAAAAAACTAATAATTTAGTCAAACCCACTCTATGACAGTCTTGTTTATTGTGAGATCTTTTGTCTTTTATGTGACTGACTATTATACACGTATGATAACATTATATTTAAATCTTATTTTTACTTCTGCAGCTAAAGTAAATATGCTTCGAAGAACCAAGTATTCTTTTATAAGTTCTCAAAAGACCAAATAAGAATCTCTCACTGAGCAGAGACATGATAGTTACTTAGATGTGCATTTTGTTTGCTAAACAAGTAAAAGGATGAAACTAATGAATCAAAAACCCAATTACTAAAGTAAAACAAAGTTCAAAACCACTCAAATCTGGAATCACAAAATGAGGGAAATGCAACACTTTGAAGTACAAACAACTTTATTTAAAAAACAAACAAACATCACCATGATTTATAAACATCACTACTAGTGGACACTATTCCTTCTGAGTGATATTCTTAGAAAAGGATTAACGAAAAGTTACTCAACGGAAAAACAAAGTTAATTTTGCATAAATAAATACTTGTTTTTTGTGCTTCTAGAATTTGAAGAGACTTAATTATGATAAGAGAAAATTAAAGAGAATGAATTATAACAATCGTAGCTTTGTAAGGTCTTGCGATACAAGACGAAGAAATGAGTTTGATAGAATATAATAGTAATGGGGACGACAAAATGGGTTACTCCAACAACTTACAATTTCACAATACAAACACAGATATATATTAGTAATACGTTTTACTAAATACAATAGGACACAATAAAGGCAAATACACTTGAAAACTGAACTACAAGTCTAAAAGGAGACAAGAATATTCAAAATCATAATTAATTAACTTCCTTATCCCTTCCTACCCATGTTCTCAAACTTCTATACCAATTCCATTCCTAACTCTTGCCTTGCTCGCGTGACTTTCTTCCTTCTCAAAAGTAACCATCCAACATTTTAGGTGGAATTACACTTCTAGTACTATACGCGGCTTGCCAATGCAGAAATCACTCATCACATCCCTTATCAAGATTTGGAATCCTAGAGGCAATACCAATATCCTTATCACCTTTCACATTGTTGATTTTGTTGTTTATAGGATTGATGGAGTTTTTTCCCTTTGCAGTGTTGTCCACCATCGAAATGACGTTTCCAATTCCATGTCCTAGAGATGTAGCATCTATGCTATCTTCTCCAATATTTGTAAATTTTCGCACAAGAAAAGGATAATCACTTGTACATCCACTTGCAAAATCTTCCCAAACACGAGCCAAAAGATAATTATTTTGAAGAAGGAGACAAGTTCTATCACTATTTCTAGCATTCAGATCACTAGGTTCATTTCCAGCACGAGATAAAAAAATATTTTGAGGAGGATTAAAGAAACGGCTTGTTTCACTTGTCATATTTTCACTGCCTAAAGATTGATGAGCACGCTTCTGTTCGATACTCAAGGAAGTCCCTCTACTCATCTCTCCATCAGTTAGAGCATCAACATCATTAAGCACCTCAGGAAACTTACTCTGGAAAGATAATGTTGGATTTTAAAAGGTGTGAATGGAAAATGAAGAGTTGCGACTTTTATGAAGAGTTGTGACTTTTATGAAAAGTTGCGACTTTTATGAAAAAATTGTGACTTTTATAAAAGGTTGTGACCTTTCCGAAAGATTGTGACTTTTCCAAAGATTTGTGACCTTTCCGGTAAGGCACAATAAAAACATTTTCACATTACCCTTTGTTTTCTATAAATTTAGGGATTTCCTCTCATTTTAGTTGAACTAATTTTTCTGGACTTCTTCTACTACTACTAAATCTAGTATTCAAAGTGTACTTTACTGTTGTTGAGTGGTTCGCTGACACCGTGATTTTAGGTACCGATACACTGGTGAGTAAGATCGTTCTATCCTGGGAGGATATATTCTGTTAACCTCGGGTACTTGAGGGGAATAATTTCCTTAAGGGGACACTGTGCATTCAGTGGGCTCTATTTTCTTTCTTTGAGAAAAATATTTTTATATTGTTTCTAATCTGTTTTTGATTCTATTTTCTCTACTAGTTTTAATTTTCTAGTTTGAAAATACTCTTTAAACTTTGTTGTTTCTTACCAATTTCTTTAAAGTTTTGTTCTAAGTATCTTAGGAATGCATGATGGACACAATCTTAAGGAAATTATTATATTGTTGGTATTTCTTGTATTCTACTGATTGAGAGAAACAGATTGTTGAAGTAGAAGATTAATGCATTATTTCTCCAGAATTCAGTGCTTTGTTTAGCAAGGTCGAAGTGAGAATGAACTAGAAGAAGTGGTGGTATTTCTGTTAAAGAGTACACCAGGTAACCTTCTTATTATTTATCTAAGGAGGAAAATAGTTTCTAAAAGTTAACAGTTTTGATATTTATCATGTATGTCTTTGAAAAAGATCTGCAAACCATATGGTTTTTTGAATGAATTTTCCTTGGCAAAAAGTGTTACCTTTAAAATTCTTTAGTTTGCAGAAAGAGAGATGCACATTTTTGTTTGATAAAATAGTATGTCAAAATGTTATAGTTGGAAGGCTATTTGAAAAGAAAAGCATATCTATGTGATAATCTATGAATATGTTCAATTTTGTTTGGAGACTGAAAAAAAAAAAACTTTTGTAGTTTTGTACTCCATGTGAAATTTGATTATGTCTGCTTTTCTAGACTAAAAAATTTTGTAGTTTTCTACACTGGATAAATTAGACTATGCAATTGGTTTGAAAAATATGAAAACTTCACATAATAAGTCAATGTTGCACTTTTGATTTTCTTTAAACTTCACTGTTATATAGAAATAAATTGTACAAATTTTTTTGTCTTTATTGTTAGTATTTTAAATACAAAGTGGTATGTCTATTTGTGATGGAGGAAAAATACCAGTGACTTAGAGTTTGTGATTTTGTGCCTCTATGGAATGAACTTTGACATTGTGTAAAAATTGTCAAATGGAATTGAAGCACTATAATTCTTTTGTAGAATAATATTTTCAAAAGAGGTTTCATGTTGCCAATGACACAATGACACTTTGATAGCATGAAAAAAAAATATGTGGAAAAACTATTTTCAAATACTTGAAAATTATTTTTGAGATCATATTTAAATATGTGGGGGGCTCTTTGCTTATGACAAAGATAAAATTAGACTTAGTGTCTAATTTAAATTTGGAGCACAAGATATGAAATTCGATTAAACTTTTGTATTATGTTAGACATACAAAATTCTTGGAGTATATTTGATATTGTGGTCGTTGAGTTTCTCTTTTACTAGTATATGGTATGACTAGTATGAAACTACCATATTATATGTATACTTGTTCACAATGATTGAGTTCTTTTATGAAAAAGTATCACTTAAAATGTTGTGATTTTTCATGAAAAGATATGTCTATTAAATATAACTATTTGTATAGACATGAATATTGGTGAATAGTCATTTGTCATGTTTTGTAAAAGAAACATTTGGACTATATTGTCTTTATTGGACCCGATGAAACTTTATTCATGGGTAGTTCTATAACAATCAATTTGAAAGTTATGGAAAGGTCCTTCCGAAAAGGACAGTTGACAAGGTGATGACTCTAAACAATGTTTGTACTCACACAAAATTGTAAGAGAGAGGAACAAATATTTGCGAGGAATATTTTTATTTGTTCTTACTTCCTTGAGTCTAACTGTTTGTGACATGAACACTTGGGACATGTCAATTACAAAACCTTGTAGGAAAACTGATCAAGTTAGAAGTTTTGTCTAACTTTGAGTGTAATAAATAAAAATGTCAAGTTTATGTGAAATCTAAGTATGCTAAGCATTCTTATAAATCTGTTGAAAGGAATTTTAATTCCTTAGAGTTGATTTACACTTACATTTGTGATATGAAGTCAACACCATCTCGTGGTGGGAAAAAGTATCTCATAAAAGCATTTGAAACGGTTATGTATATTTGCTGATGGTAAGGATGAAGCAATAGAAATGTCTAGGCAATATAAAATTGAAGTTGAAATCAGTTGGGAAAAATATAAGAAGTGATAGGGATGGAGAATATAAATCTCATTTTGCAGAAATATGTTTGGAAAGTGGATTTATCTATCAAACTACTGCCCTATTCACCTCAACTAATGGAATTGCAGAATGAAAAAAAAAATTGAACTTTGGAGGAAATGATGGCTACATTACTTATAAGTTCAGGTTTACCACAAAACTTGTGTGGAGAAGCTATTCTTACAGCAAAAGGGAACAACAAAAAAAGTTGTCTTTTCAGAAAGAAAACAATAAAAAGTTTTGTTTGTTCAGGACACAATCTATTCCATATGAGAAATGGAAAGAAAGGAAATCCAACTTGAAATATTTCAAAGTGTGGGGGTGTCTAGCCAAAGTCCAAGTTCCTATTCCTTAAAGGATTAAAATAGGACCTATGACTGTGGACTGTAAAATTAGACTCGAGTAATCTAGTGAAGGGTCTAAAAGACCTTGGGAAAAAAAGGAGAATGTACTTAATAAAGAGATTGAGAGGCGTAGTAAATGACAAAGGACATCTACTTCCTTCGAATATGATTTTGTAACATTTCTTGTGTCTTCTGTAGACTCATCTTTTTGGAAAGATGGTGTCAATAGTGAGATTGATTCAATCTTGAGCAACCATATTGGAAGTTAATTGACTTTCTTCCAGAAAATACACCTTTGGGTTCAAAGTGAATCGTCAGAAGGAAAATGAAAGTCGATGGAACTATTGACAAATACAAAGCAAGACTTTTTGTCAAAGGTTGTAGACAAAAATAAGGTTTTGATGTTGTCGACCCATACTCGCCAGTAACTAGAATTACATTCATTCGGATGTTAATTGCATTAGCTGTGGTATATGACCTCCAAATTCATCAAATGAATGTGAAAATTATTTTCATAAATAGAGAATTTGAGGAAGAAATTTACATGGAACAACCCGAGGGTTTTGTGGTTCCTGGTAAAGAAAATAAAGTGTGCGAACTTGTTAAGTCACTTTATGGACTAAAACAAGCACCCAAACAATGACATAAGAAATTTGACCAAACTATGTTGGTAAATGGATTTAAGAATGATGGAAGTGATAAATGTGTTTACATTAAAATCACAAGGTCATTGTTTGTTTGTATATTGGTGATATGTTGATCATCAGTAGAGACACTAATGACATAAATGCTACTAAGCATATGCTAGAAAGTAACTTTCATATGAAAGATCGTGGAGTTGTTGATGTGATCTTAGATATAAGAATTCTTAGAACTCCAAGATGTTTAGCATTGTCACAGTCTCATTACATTGAAAAGGTACTTGACTAGTTCAAATATTTGGATTTTAATATTGTCAAGATTCTAATAATGTGAGCTTTGCACTTCAAAAGAATAAAGGTGAAAGTGACTCACAATTGGATTTTGCTAGAGGATTGGGAAGTATGATGTATATCAGAAAGTGTAAGTAATCAGATGTAGCATGTGCTATTAATAAACTGAGTCAGTTCATGAATAATCCCAATCAAATTCATTGGATGACAATGAAAAGAGTTTTGGGGTATTTAAAACCTTCTCAAAACTATGTCTTGCTTTATACAAATATCCTACAGTATTGAAAGGATATAGTGATGCAAATTGGATCACTGGGATCAAATGAAGTAAAATCCACGAGTGGATATATATTTACTCTTGGTGGAGGAACAGTCTCTTGGAAATCTTCCAAAAAGACATGTATCGCTAGCTCTATATGAATTCTGAGCTAGGTGCTCTAGATAAGGTCGGTGAACAAGTTGAAAGACTCCGGAATTTCTTGATAGATATTCTTTTTGGCTCAAACCTTTGGCATCAGTATGCATACACTTTGATAGTCAAGATGCAAAAGGTAGGGCATGGAGCATGATGTATAATGGAAAGTCTAATCATATAAAACATAGACATGATACCGTTAGATAACTACTCTCTAGTGGAATTATCACAATTGACTATGTAAAGTCAAAGGATAATGTGTCGGATCCACTTACAAAAAGGCCTAACTAGAGAGAAAGTTGAAAGATCATCTAAGGGAATAGGTTTACGGCTTAGGACAAGTCACCATGGCGGTAACTCTATCTAGCAGACTGGAGATCCCAAGAGCTAGATTCAAGGAGAAAAACAAAGTTGTGACTGACGGTTCGGCATTGTCAACCAACTCAATCCATTCCCATGATGAAGACAATGTTCAGGAACAAGGATACAACATTAAGGCTTGTTAATGAGTTAATAAAGCTTAAAGTTTTTAATGATTTGCTAAGTTTGGCAGATTTGACCAAAAGGTGTATCTACGCAATAACACGTTTAGAAATCACCTATGTGAGTGTGAAGTGTAAGCCGCTTCAAAGAGAATGATTGTCAAAAGCCCATCTCTCTATACACTCATGAAACCAGGAGGTGTTCATGGCTGAAACGAACACAACCGTAAGAACCATAAATGGTAAAGGGTTAATTGTGTGACATATGGTTGTCTAGGTATACACCAAACCTCGACGGTTCAAAGATATCGTATCTACCGATTGACCGAGTATATCCGACATATGTTCGCTACGGAAAGTCCAAGGGGAAACCTACTTATCCAAATGCAATTAATTCTTGCTTGTAAAGTACACATACTTGTTTGTTTCTTTGTCTTGGAGTCATTCCCCATTCATGAGAGGGATTGTTGGGTTTTAAAAGGTGTGAATGGAAAATGAAGAGTTGCGACTTTTATGAAGAGTTGTGACTTTTATGAAAAGTTGTGACTTTTATGAAAGGTTGTGACCTTTCCGAAAGATTGTGACTTTTCCAAAGGTTTGTGACCTTTCCGGTAAGGCACAATAAGAACCTTTTCACACTACCCTTTGTTTTCTATAAATTGAGGGATTTCCTCTCATTTTAGTTGAACTAATTTTTCTGGACTTCTTCTACTACTACTAAATCTAGTATTCAAAGTGTACTTTACTGCCGTTGAGTGGTTCGCTAACACCGTGGTTTTAGGTACTGATACACTGGGAGGATATATTTTGTTAACCTCGGGTACTTGAGGGGAATAATTTCCTTAAGGGGACACTGTGCATTCAGTGAGATCGATTTTCTTTCTTTGAGAAAAATATTTTTATATTGTTTCTAATCTGTTTTTGATTCTATTTTCTCTACTAGTTTTAATTTTCTAGTTTGAAAATACTCTTTAAACTTTGTTGTTTCTTACCAATTTCTTCAAAGTTTTGTTCTAAGTATCTTAGGAATGCAAGATGGACAACAGATAATACACAAAGTTGTCAGAGAATGGAAAAGAAATTATTAAGGCTATTTGAGTTTCACTGGAAAATTTTTTTTGGGAGAAGGCATTTAAAGGCACAAATACTTCATGCTACTTATAAAAAGGTTTTCTACTACAATCATAAATGAATAACCCTTGGTTGGAAGATTTGACCCAATCTCTACTGAAGAAGAAGACAAGGGAAAATTAATAAAAACAAATGACTATATGCAAAGGATGTATCTTGTTTAATAATTGAACCAACTAATTTTTAGTACACTAATTAAATATTAAATAATTATTTTTTTCTTTTTTAAGTAGTGCACATTCTATAAATTTTAGTTTCAACTTTGATGTAGTACCCTTTACAAGTTAAGGAGGAGTCAAAGTATATCCATGTTAGGAATCAGTATGCAGAACGAAATACCAGTACAATAACTTTTGGTTCGAACAACTGACTCTCAATTAATTGTATTTGGCTTGACTCATAACAATTTCTCAACATAAAAAACATTAATGTTAAACCACAAGGTAGATGAAAAAAGAACACAGATCAAAGCACACGTTAAAGATTAAAAAAAAAAAAAGCACACAAATCAAATTAAAGCATACATTAGAGATTGAAAAAATAACATAAATCAAAGCAAGAAAGATTTATTGTCAATTTCACCATAGCCTTACAACATTTTAAAAAAAAATGTTGGTGCAACAGAATAAATCTTAAAACAATTCAAATAATTTTTTTTACCATTTTCAAGTATATTAGATGCAATGCTCCAACACTGAATAGCATGTATTGAGCTCTATGAATGCTAAAATTTGTCACTTCAAAAATCAAAGCAAAAAATGAAAATAAAATAATTAGAACAAATTATGGAACCTGATAAAAAATAACTAAAAAAAAGTGAATCTCACTCTCAACCTGAAAACTCAATTTTAAAAAATACCGCCAAACATAGCACCAAAATATTGAAGATTAAAAATAAATAAATAAATAATTCTCACAGGTAGATATGCTAAGTTCATAATCATCGCTACAATTACTTATCTAAAATGAGTAAATAAACAAAAAAATTACTTCCTCTTTTGATATTTTAAAACCTATAAATGAGAAAGTTCCTATGATACATTTGTGAGAAAGAAGAGATTTTAACCAAAAAAAAAAGAAAGAAGAGATTATCATAGGTGAATTCTATGTGATAAATTCTGGCATAATTAATGAATTAAACAAAGTGACGGAGTTTTTGGAGTTCACCTCAATCATAGCTCATCGGTGAATTCTTCGGGATGAATTCCGGCCAAATCAATTAGAGAGGATTTTTAGTTCAGTGTTTTCTAGATTCTCAAACACTTAAATTTGAGAAGTGAGAGGAAGAGAAAGCTCAGAGATTTATATATTAGTGTGATGAGTGATCCTATACAACACGATTTACGAAAAATAATATGTTATGTCTAGCTGAATTGATTGTGTTATGTCACGAGATTCTTGTTAAAGAATTTTGAATGAGATGTCATGATTAGTAGTTGTTTACTGGGCCCGCTAGAATGGAATAAAGGATAAAAAACATTGATTAATTAAATTTATGGTCAAAAGTTGGCAAATAGAATATTATTCATTTATATACTTGTTTTGTCCTAAATTACTTGATACATTTATTTTGTGAATTTAAATTATCTTCACTAATTGTTTTAAGAATATATATATATATATATATATATGTATATGTGCTCCTTTTATCCAAAAATTGCTTGATCACACTTATTTTGATGAGAATTCAATTTTATTTATTAATAGTGAGAAAAATATTTACATGGTCAAATATAATTTAAGATGTCAATAATTTACATTATTAATAAGTGGAGAAACCTAATATTAACTTTGAATGACACCATTAATGGACCATTAGTAATAATTAAGGAATCTCAGATGTAAACAAACAAAATTTAACATAAAAGGGTTGAGTGTCTTTTATCCAAAAATTGTTTGATTACACTTGTTTTGATTAGAATTCAATTTTATTTATTAATAGTGAGAAAAGTATTTACATGGTCAAATATAATTTAAGATTTCAATAACTTACATTATTAATAAGCGGAGAAACCTAATATTAACTTTGAATGACACCGTTAATGGACCATTAGTAATAATTAAGGAATCTCAGATGTAAACAAACAAAATTTAACACAAAAAGGGTTGAGGTTCTAATGACACAACAATATTCTGATAAAAATTATGCATATTCGGTGTTTATACCAACTCTAAAAATACATGAAACATATCATAACTTACATTTTTACTGCTAATCATGATTAATTAACAAAAAATTATATATTTTATTTTGACTTAACCATAATAAAGTAATATAATTCAATGTAATTATTGGAACGTCAATGGTATATTGGTATTGTATGATTTTAATTTCGATATCACGTTTCGTAACAAATTATTATTTCTAATCAATTTTCCTTCCAACTACTCCCTCATAGAAATGTTCATAAATTGATAAAAATCAAATCAATCAATCGAAGTAGGAAAAAAAAAGCTAAAAATTTGAAATATCTTTTAAAAATAATTTTTAAGCTAAATAAATCAAAATAAAAAAAGTGAAAAATCGAATTATACCAAATTTTATTTATTAGGTTATTTTAGTATCAACCTAAGTACTTTAAAATCGTGACAAGCCGGCCTATGAACATACCAATCTTTCACTTCCCAAATGTGTGGTTTGTTCCATGGTTGAAAATTATTTCTTAAATCCAAATAATCATTTAAAACATTTGTTATTATTCCTAATCATTTCGACATATTTAAAGACAATTTTAACACGATCCAAGTCTCAAACTAGTCTTAACCTCATCTTTTAAAATGTGTTTTGACAAATAATCTTACATCCTAAACCTGTTCACTAATTTAATGGGATTCACTATGATATTTTAATATTTTAAATGAGACTTACAAGAAGAATTAATAATGAGATAATGTAATTTAAAAATTAGCTAATTTTATTGGTCAGTTCTTTTTTGTTTTCAGAGGATAATTAGACTAATTTCCTCTTAAAGGAATAGTATTGTTAATCCATTTTATAGTAAAGAAGCTTGAATATATTTAGTAGACAATTTGGATATAAAAATTATCAAATTTAGAAGAAAAAATACACAAAAAGGTATATAAAGCAAGGGTGAAGTAATGTAGGATCGAGTGAGTTCAACGAAAATTACACTATTTATACATAGTTAAAGCTATTTTTTTTATGTAGATGTTGAACTCCGACTTCTTCATATATTGAACTCACTTAGTGAAAGTTCTTACTCCGCGACTTCTTCATTGATTTTACCGTCGAGCAATTATCAGCTGAAGTGGAAGATCCACAAGTGATGAGCTGCATCACAACTCGAGAAGCACTCATTCTACCACTACTAAACTCAATCTCAGCCGTTTGATCTCCAACACTAACTCCCTTCGATCCATCCCCACCGTCCATTCCGTCGGAGCTAGACATCGACGGTGGTGGTGGAGACGGAGACGAATCTCCTCTGCTCAGCTCCGCAATCTTATTCCCATCCTTCCTCCGCTTCTCCTCCGTCTGCGTCGCCGCATCGGCCGCTGCTGCCGTCGACATGAATTTTCCGGCGATTTCTCCGCCTGATTCACACTTGTACACTAATCTGTACTCTTGTTGAGGATTTTCGAACGAACTCCACGACTGATTCCTCCTCCTCGTCGTAGTCGACGAAGAAGAAGAATCACGATTTTCATCCGTAGAAGGTGATTTCTGCAATTCAGGTAATGAAATCTCACAAAATCGGGAACTGATTGAAGTTTCTAGAAGCTCCGATCCTTTGAGAACGTAATCCTGACCGTTCGTTGGATGAATCAAATCGTTCTCCGATAAATCATGCCATACATATCCATTTTTGTAGCTCCTAATCAATAGATCAAAATCATCAACACTAAAAAGCACAAATTGCATCCAAAAAGTTAAAAATCTGCAGATTTCATCAGAAAAATAGAATTTTATACCGCTTGCAGGACCAGGAGAACAAATAACCCATGCCTTTTCCTCTTAGAAAATTCAACCGATTTATCACATCTAACAATAAAAAAAAACACGAATCAACAAAAAAAACACTCTGTATTTGAAAATTCTATGAATAATAATGGATTTGATATTATTACCTCGAAGATACAGTCCGTCATCGGAGGAAGAGAGCGGAACTTCGATGAAATGTGGATGCTCAAGTTGTCCATTTCTGGAGATATAATAGATAACAGGAACACTTTTTAAAGCCTTATTAGGCTTTGGTTCAATCCAAATGATGTTTCTCTCTGGAGAAGTGTGATTCCATTTCTTCGGATTCAAAATCTCAGTGCTTGTTCTGCCATTCGAGTTCGTTGTTACTGCCATTTGATCACTTATTGAATTCACTGAAACTACAAGGATTCTTAGTTGGGACGGGACTTCAACTCAGCGCGTTTTGAGTGAGATTTTGAAAATTGTAAGCTGTGTTTGAGGGGAAGTTTTTGTTTGTAGTTTAGCGGGAGCAAGCAATGTGCATATATATATATATATTTATATATACAAAGATTGAGAGTTGGCGGTTTTTTTTTTAAATTAAATTTGAGTCTGTGAGAGAGTGATCAAAACTCAAGAGTAGAGGGCCCTAAATAAGGGGAGTTGGATTTGATGGGATTTGGTATGTGGTTGGAGGTGGTCCCTCCGTTGTCGCGGAGTTTAAGAAAATAATTATTATTTTTTTGAATGTTATAGTGTTAAATGTATTGTAATGTTATTTAATTTTGTGATATTAAACATGTTTAAAAAATTGAAATGAAAGAGTTGCAAAAAGGAAAAGAGTCATTTTTTTTAACGGACTAAAAAGAAGAGTAGGTCAAACACATTGAAATAGAAGAAATATATAAATACATACACAACATTAAACTTTTGTATGAAAAGAATTGCCAAAGATCATATAGAAAATCATCCATCTTTTTTTTCATTCAACGTGGAATCTCAAGTTTAGGCCTAGAATTCAACTCCAAAAACTAGCTAGTTTGTGTTGATTTATCATATGGCAACTCAATTGACAAGTATTATATCATTAAATCACTTTTTCTTCAAAAAATAATTGAACTTTCTGAGACAACAATTATTAATTAAATTCTTATTCAAAAAATCAATTCAAATCTAGTTTATGAGAGGTGGATTGTTCAAGACCATATAAGAAGACAACTCATTCATTTTCCATCTGATGTCGGACTACTCTTCAACAATAATAATCGAATTTAATTATGCAAGAATCTATAAATTATTTTATGTGGTTGTAACTAATTAAAATATAAGATTTTCCTTAAATATTAATCACCCATAAACAATTACTCCATGACTAGTCCTAACTCCTAACATAAACATTAATATTTGCATTATTAATTCATACATAACTTACTTCTTAAGCTATACCACCTCTAATTTTACTCTTTTTATTTCAATCTGTGTGATATAATTTGACTCGATACGTTACAGATAGAGTAATTGATTTATGTAGGGCCAAACACCAACATGTGTTCCGGAAATAAATTGAGGAAGTGAGTGAAAGAAAAAGAAGACCAAAAAAAGCTCACGGACCAAAGTTCACACCTACCCACACAGACTGAAATTTTTGAAACTTCCAAAAGTTTCCCTTTCCCATAAGTCAAAACCCACTCCCCTGAAATTAGGTTTAGAAAGTCTATTTCACAAGTTATAACTTTTGAATTTTCCTACAAACATTTCTTGATTCTATCCCAAACAAATCAAAAAACAAATAGTACGATATACAAAGTATTCTGTATTTATGAAAGTGTTGTAGTTCAAGAGAGTGTATGTAGCTAGGGCGGATATGTCCTCGAAATTGATTTACTGTTTATTTTTTCTAGTCGAAACACTAGATTATATATTTACGATCATACACTTATTATATATGAATTATACATTTGTCGACTATTTTTAGTTTGATCACGATAGATTGCTTATATTTAGAGATGGATTCAAAAATATCAACCTTCTAAAATTACTGAGTTCTAACCTATATTTATAATTTGTACATATATATTAAATGAATATTTTAAAACAAATACAAAATTTTAATTAAAATTACTGAATTCTACCGAAATTATATACCTTAAAGGATATAGTTAATTCATCTTTCCATCTATCGTGATGCAAGAATCTATTATTGATTTAACTACGTAATTCGTAATCTATAGATGACACAAAACTATTGCTATTGCACACTCTACACAAACAACATATTGCACATAATTAATTGGAAGTCAAAGGCCACTATAACCTACGTGTGACATTTTTAATAACCTAGAATCCATCTTCACGAGGTTATATTGTTTATTGGCCATATATATTAGTGTTAATTTTTTAAGTTCACACAAGTTTTATTTGTCTTTTGAAAACAATAAATACAAGCGTTTAAGGACTTGAAACATAGAAATTTTTATTCATTCGAACCTTTTTTGTGGAAAGTTAAACTTATGTTAGATATAGATATTGAATTTTCTTAACGTTTATATTTCATGTATTTACTTCTTTATTATAATTTTAACCCTCATAATCAAAATATTAACTCCACCGCTACTCTGAAATACTCATCAAAATTGATTGTGTTCTCGTTATGATTGACTATTAACAGGGGTGGATGTACGATAAAAGTTACCGGATCAAAGTGAAAAATAATATTTAAAAAATGGAATAATGTATAAATACAAATTGGATTTATTTTTTTAATTTTTGTGAGTCGGTTTAATCTTTGATAATGGTTATCTTATATAAATGACATCTTAAGAGTAAGATATTTAGTCAAGATGTCTATTTCAGTGGATTCTTGAAGATCTAGTTAGGCGTGAACTGTTGGGTTTTAAAATGTGTGAATAGAAAATGAAGAGCTGCGATTTTTATGAAGAGTTGTGACTTTTATGAAAAGTTGCGATTATTATGAAGAGTTGTGACTTTTATCAAAAGGTGCAACTTTTATGAAAAATTGTGACTTTTATGAAAGGTGGTGACCTTTCGGAAAAATTGTGACTTTTCAAAGGTTTGTGACCTTTCCGGTAAGGCACAATAAAAACTTTTTCACACTACCCTTTGTTTTCTATAAATTGAGGGATTTCCTCTCATTTTAAAAGAACCAATTTTTGGACTTCTTCTTCTATTACTAAATCTAGTATTCTAAGTGTACTTTACTGCCGTTGAGTGGCTCGCTGACACCAGCGTTTTGGGTATCAATACATTAGTGATTGAAATCATTCTATCCTGGGAGGACATATTCCAAATCAAACCTCGGATACTAGAGAGGAATAATTTCCTTAAGGGGACACTGTGCATTCAGTGGACTTGATCTTCTTTCTGTTTTTCCAAATTCTGGTATGTGTTACAGATTTTAGATTTGTGAAATAATTTATGTTCTTTTGTTCTTCACTGGTTCATTAAACTTTGGTAACTTCGTATTTCTGCAAAGTTTGTTAGAATCAATAAGATTCTTTAAACACAGATTGACAACAATTCTTCTTTAAGAAAAAATATTTTGTATATTTTTTCTAATCTGTTTCTGATTCTAGTTTCTCTACTATTTTTAATTTTCTAGTTGTGAAAATGTTCTTAAACTTTATTGTGTCTTACCAAGTTCTTCAAAGTTTTGTTCTAAGTATCTTAGGAAGATGTTCAACATGAACATATATATCAAAAAATCAAATTGAACCAAACTAATTTAATTCTTCGATTAAGATATAAGGGAAATTGTTATCAAATTTTGGAAATTCTTCCCTCATGCTATCCAAAAATTATGAATGTTAGATAGCTTAAAATTATGAATATGTCTATTTATTATTCAACACTTCCTTTGGAAAATATATTCAGTAGTGAAAGTTAAACTAATAAAATTTCTTCCCAATAACTTGGAGTAGAACAAAAGAATTAGAGACGATATGACAATACTTTAAATGTAATATTCACCTCTCTCGACGCTATATTCACCTATTTTTAGTACATTGAATTATTTTGCTAATGAAGATTTGTCCAAAAGGAGTTTTTTTATGCTTATAAACAAGAAAATATATGAAATTTGTTCTCGCGACATACCGTTGAGTAGAAGAAGCTTGTCAAGTTTCAAAATGTTTGAAGTTCTAAAAAATATTTCTTACTAGGTTCAGAAAGTATGATGTTTGAAGAATTACATGAGCGATGATCTTAAGGGAAAACCTACGATAAACCTAATTAATGTATTAATCTTGGAAAGAAAATAATTTAATTACGAAACTAAATTTGGTTAGAATCCAAATAGGACTCAACTATTGATATTCTTCTTCTTCTCTTTTTAGTAAATGGTTGATATTATTTTCTTTTCTTTTTTATAATTATAATATTTTATTAAAGTAAGTTACCTGATGGTGTAGAAATTTACACACTGACAATGCACAAAACTTAAACTCTTGGAAATTGGTTTTGAAGGCGTTACTATAAAGTCTGCTTAATAAATGCTTTCAAAACCAACTTGTTATGTAGAAGATTTTTTCACGATAAAGTCCGTAGGGTTTGGTTTGATATTTTTTGTAAAATAAAAATACCCACCTTAATTATTCGATATGGTTATAAGTTTATATTGAAATTTGTGGTTTTATTTTTTTAAAAAAAAACTAAAGTCAGTTTAGTACGGTTTTTGAAGAATATAAGCAACATGACTCATAATTATATCAACATGGGTTATGGTGCAGTGATGAGACTGTTTCACGCTTAACCAGAGGTTTCGGGTTTGAGCCCTTGGAAATTGAAATGGAGAAAATTTTGTTGGGAGCGTCACACCCGAATAAGCCCTACGGTGCGCCATCCAAAATGTGGGTTCCAAACAGTAGGTGAGAAATATATAAAAAAAAAACTCATAATTATACTCGACTACTAATTAGCTTTATCGTGATATCGTCTCAATGTACGTTGTTGTTGAATTAGTTAACCACTTTGGCATTAATTAGCCAAGTGAATAGCACTGATAGAAATAAAAAGTTTCTTTTATCACGAATTAATAAGAAATTCTGTCATAAAATATAAAAAAATTCGTTGAATTGGCTCATTGAGAAAACACAGTGAGAAATTGATTCTTATTGGAATACTAATAAGTTTCCTAATTTTTCCTTATGCAAACACAACGATTCAATTAAAATATTTGTAAAAATAGCAATTGAACATTTTCCAGTGGAAAAATTGGTTATTATAGAGATGTAACTTTGCAAAGAATGTACCATTGTAATGAGTGTCACTATTGTTATTGGTAGAATGTTATTTATAGAGAAGTAAAATATGACATGAAAAATCATTTCAATAAGAAATTAGATCCTTTTATCAAAATATTGTTCTAATAAATAAATGTTATAACGAGATTTGATTATATACGATTCTAACATGTGGGAAGATCCGATGGAATTTAAACCAGAGAGGTTCTTGGTGGATGGCGAGACATTTGATATAACAGGAAGCAGAGAGATCAAGATGATGCCATTCGGCGTAGGGAGGAGAATATGCCCGGGCTATGATTTTGCTATGTTTCATTTAGAGTACTTCGTTGCTAACTTGATTTGGCGTTTCGAGTGGAAGCCTGTGGAGGGAGACGACGTTGATTTAACTGAGGGGTTAGATTTTACCTTCACTATGAAGAATCCATTGCGAGCTCGCATCAGTTCCAGGCTGAATTGATTGCTTGCTATAAGTAATTTTGTATGTTAGCTTTTCTGTTAAAGTTTCACTGACATATTACAATAAAATTAGCAATCATTGAATGTGCTGATGTATGTATCTTTCCCTGTACATCAGACTTCAGCAAAGGCATAAATGGTTCGCCATCTCCAACAAGATGGGGGAAGCGAGACTAAGATGGTTCGGCCATTTGAAGAGCAAATGTTCAGATGCGCTAGTAAGGAAGTGTGAGAGGTTGGCAGTGACGGTGTTAGAGGTCAGCCGAAGAAGTATAGGAGTAACGTGATTAGATAGGACATAACCTTAGACAGGGGTTATGGAGATCGAGGATTAGGGTAGAAGGTTGTTAAATAATCGAGCGTTGTCTCGTTGCATTCCAGTAGCATTAGTACTATTCTCGTAGTTTTTTGCCCCTTGATTTCTATTAATACGTGTTGTTACTGTTTCTTTTTCTGAATGCTATTTAATGATTTTGTTATTATTTGCGATGTCTATACTTTGCACTTGCATGTTATTTTTAAAATTGTTTTGTTATGAGCTACTCTAGTATCTTTCGGAAACAGTATTCTTACCTCCATGAGGCAAGGTTAAAGTCTGCGTACATCCTAACTCTCCCCAAACTCCACCTGGTGGGATTACACTGGGTTTCTTGTTATATTTTTTTCCTAACTAATCGACACTCAAAAGGACAATTTGAAAAAATTGATTAAACACAATCGTTTGTCAAAAACTAACACTGGACAAATTCCACTCAGTTCTTTAGATTCTGAAAGCCAACAGGTTATTTTGTGAGAATACAGAAAAGAAGATATTTTCTTCAACTCTTTCTCTCTAAGCTTCAATAGGAGCTTCACTCAGGTTAACTATGGAGTTATGCAAAAAACTTTGACAAATTGTTGTTGAATTAGTACTCTACTTAGGCATTGGCCGAGTGAATAGTGTTGGGTTTTAAAGGTGTGAACAAGAAATGAAGGGTTGTGACTCTCCTGAAGAGTTGTGACTATGCCGAAGGGTTGTGACTATGCCGAAGGGTTGTGACCTTTATGAAAGGTTGTGTCCTTTCTAAAGGGTTGTGACCGTTTGAAAGATTATGCCTTTTTCAAAGTGTTGTGACTTTTCTAAAAGGTTGTCTTCTTTCCAAAGGGTTGTGACCTTTACCCTTTGTTGGCTATAAATAGAGAGGTTTTCTCTCATGTTTCTGCATCAAATTCTTCCCTTCTTTTGCATACATTTCTTACAAAACAAAATCGATTGATCGTGTCTCTGTGTGTGATTCGTTGTTGTCATTTTGAGTTCGTTGAAATTATCGAAGTTTGAGGTACCACTACTTCTTTAATGGTTAATCCGTTTTATCTTGGGAGGAATTAATTTGCAACCTCGGATACTTGAGGGGATTAAATTTCTTAAGGACACACAGTGGGTTCTGTGGACTCGGATAATTCTTTGTGTTTTTCTTTTCATCTTTTATTATTTCTGGTTTGCTAATCTGAATACAGGAGTTAACAAATAACACTAACTAGTAGAAACAACGGCTTTTCTTACCACAAATTAAAGAGAAATTTGTGTTATAAAACATGATTTTTCCATCGAATCAACTCATTTAGTGGGAAATATATTCTTGCTAAAATACTCATAGTTTCCTGATTATTCCTTGGTAACAAACCAAAGAACAATTGAAATATAACAAATCATTGTGAACCCAAAAAAAAAAAAAAAAACTATTCGAGACTTCCTCGGGTGGAATAAAAAACAATTGAATAACATCAGCTAAAATCATATATTCATATTAAGAAATCCACTTGGTACGAATAAATAATTAATCCAGAATCCAATAAGCTTTCTTTTCTCACAATTCAAAACTCATAAACTCAAAATTTTGGATTGGTCATTGCCCCAATTCACCCTTAACCATGGTTCCATGTTCGAGCTTTGAGTGTGGAAAGAATCCAAGCAAAAAGTGCTTCTCCCGATTAATGAGTCTCGTGTGGAACAAATCTAGATAAATTGAGACTTAGGCTTTATTTATTCGAATTTAATGGAGGTCTGAATCTAAATGGTACGTCATAGAAGTTGTGCTTCATATTTTCTATATTCGACAAAAAAATCATACTTCTCCCTCTTTCTCCAACTACAGATCTCTATTCAAATTCTTTGCTTTTATCTGATAAAATCTTAAAACTTTTAATAAACTTTTTTTGTTTATTCATTTGCCGTTTAACAACTCCAATGCAAAATTAGAAGGTATATATATTTGTCTCTTTCCCCTTAAAGGAATCCTAATTGGAAAGTGTTGATCTTATGTCACGTAAATCTGAATTAATTTTTTTGATGCTTTAATTAATGCATATAACCAAATCTATACACCTGGCCTGTTGAATTAACACGATGTTACGTTATAGCTCCAAATTCAGCTCCTTCAGAAAAATCAACGATAAAAGTCAGAATTTATTGTTGGCAGAGAGGATAAGTAATTTTATTTTTTTTTGAAATTAATGAGAGGAGTGGTTACCCTTTGAACTATAATTCAAATCATTAATAATAAAATAATTTTTTAAAAGTTGAATTATTACAAAATGTATCCTTTTTTTAGAACCAATTACAAAGTAAAGTGAGTTACGTAAAATAACGAAAAAATAAAGTGAGTTGCGTAAAATAACTAAAAAGTAAAGTGAGTTACGTAAAATAATTAAAAAGTAAAGTGAATTGCGTAAGCGAGTACAAATTAAGACAGAAAGTAACTCTGTTTCATTTGGTATACTTCGTTGCTAACTTGATTTGGCTTTTCGAGTGGAAGCATGTGGAGGGAGATGACGTTGATTTAACGGAGAGGTTAGATTTTACCTTCACTATGAAGAATCCATTGCGAGCTCGCATCAGTCCCAGGCTGAACTGATTTTTGCTATAGTTAAAGTACGCAACCATCTCATCTAAAAAATTGAGCTATTAAAAAACATAACATACTTTTATCTTTGTCTGCTCTGATACCGATTGAAGTGTGCGATCATCTCATCTAAAAGCTTAAGATGTGTAGTTAAATCGTCCTCCGAAAAACGATTTAAATAAAATTAAATCAAAATAGAAAATAATACCGACATCAAGAGGTCGGTTTTTATTGTAATTCATTTTCTGGGAAAAATTCCGACTTCTTGAGGTCGGAATTTGGTTTACCCGCAAACCGCAAACTGACCTCCGGATGTCGCTTTTAAAAGTAATTAGATGAAATAAAAATACCGACCTCCGGATGTTGCTTTAATTAATAGTCGAAATAAAAATACCGACCTCTTAATTACATACTATTTAATTTTTACCGACATTTGGAAGTCGGTATTATGAAATATTTAATTGAGAAAAAATTCCGACCTCAGGAGGTCGGAATTTTTAATGAATTACAATAAAAACCGACCTCTTGATGTCGGTATTATTTTCTCAATTAAATATAAAAAATATGAGGTCGGTATTTTATATTAATTTATTTTTACTATTTAATTTTACCGACATACGGAAGTCGGTATTATAATTTTTTTGTTTTTTATTTTACACAAAACCTATTGAGAAAAAATAAAATATTGTTATTTATATATATATATATATATATATATATATATATATATATATATAATTATTTTAATATAAACTCACCTCTTGAGGTTGATTTTATTAATTAAACATATATAATTTAACTACACATCAACATATAATATATGTATATGTATACATACATATATATGCATCTATGTATATATATATATGTAATTTAATAAATTTACATATATTTCCGCCAACAAAGAAGTCATCCTTGACGAGCCTTCAACCTCGCCCGCGTGTTAGCTTGCTTGTACTATCGCTCGCCTGCCTGACCTGCTTTCTATATAAATTTACATATATATATATACATATATACATCTATATATATATATATATATATATATATATATATACACACACACATATTTAAATTATTATTTTATTTAAATAATATCGATTTCATGATGCCAGTATTTATTAAATATTTTTAAATATAGATAATTGTTCTGATTTTGAACAAGGAGAAAATGTAGAAGAAGCTCCTAATGAAGAAGCAAACATCTTTTATGAACAATTGCGTGATTGTAGTAGTCCTTTGTTCAACGGGAGTCAACACTCTAAATTGTCTGTTGTAGTTAGCTTGTTAAGTATCAAATCTGACAATAATATTTCTCAAGGAGCAATGGACTCTATGATAGAACTTATGAAGGAATTAGTTGATCCCAATGTAGAGATTCCTGATTCTTATTATAAAGCAAATGCATTGGTGTCTAAGTTAGGACTCTCCTCGATAAGAATTGATTGTTGTGAAAAAGGTTGCATGTTATACTATAAGGAGGATGTCAATCTAGAGTCTTGTAAGTTTTGTAGTCACCCTCGCTATAAGATTGGTTCTACCGGAAAGAAACTTGCTATTAAAGCGATGCATTATTTACCTCTTATACCAAGATTGAAAAGGTTGTATGCATCAAATAGCTCTGCTCCTCATATGAGATGGCACCGTGAAAATAGAAGGCCACCTGGTGTCATGTGTCATCCATCTGACGGAGAGGCTTGGAAACATTTTGATAGAACTTATCCAGATTTTGCTGCTGAACCAAGGAATGTTAGGCTGGGTTTGTGTACGGATGGTTTCACCCCTTTTTCAGTTGGGGCTACACCATATTCTTGTTGGCCTGTGTTTATTACACCGTATAATCTTCCACCTGAGATGTGTATGACAACCCCGTATATATTTCTGAATTGTGTCATTCTTGGTCTGAGTAATCCAAAAAGCAAGATTGATGTGTACTTACAACCTTTGATTGATGAGTTGAAATTGTTGTGGTCTGGGGGGAGGGGGGGAGAAACATGGGACATTTCTCGTAAACAAAATTTCAACATGCGTGCTACTTTAATGTGGACTATTAATGATTTTCCTGCCTATGGAATGCTATCTGGATGGATGACAGCTGGAAAGTTAGCATGTCCCTACTGTATGGAAGATACTAAATCATTCACATTAAAACATGGCCGAAAGAATTCATGGTTTGATTGTCATCGTCGGTTCTTGCACAAACTTACCGAAAAGGAGAAAAAAATCTACAGAGCTTCATGTCTTGTTAAATTGTCCAGAAGTCCAACCCTTCTTAGAGTAAGAAAATTAAATATGTAAACAACATATATTCAACTCCGATTTTATTAAGGAAATTAACTGTATTTTCAATGTGATTCTACAGTTATTTTGTGAGCCAATATGGTGATGATCTAGTGTTTCCATCATTTATAATGTGGTATACTAATTGGGTAAGTGTTGTAATATATACACCTACTAAGAGATTAGTGTACTCTTCCTTCTACTAACATTGCTTTTAATTTACTAATTATATATAGGTCTACAATTCAGAAAATGCCGCCGCATTTGATCAATTTTTCAAGGATATTTCTTGGAGATCAATTACAGTTCACACAATGTCCCAATATAACGTAAATGGTTTTAAATTTGCCACAGAGAAATACTCAAAGAATAAGAAAACTAATAATAGTGGTATTTGGGTTAAAGGTGATAATGGAAATCAAAATGAGAATGTTGATTATTTTGGCGTCCTACAAGAGATTGTAGAGTTAGAGTATTCAGGTTGGCCAATCAAAAGAATAGTACTTTTCCAATGCAAGTGGTTTGATCCAACTTCAAGAGGTACGAGGGAGCTTAAGCAGCATAATATCATTGAAGTCAAGCACACTAGGAAGTATGAGGCTTATGATCCTTTTATTATTGCACAAAATGCTAAGCAAGTGTACTATGCTCCTTATCCGTTGCGTAGGGATAAATCTGATTGGTGGGTTGTAATCAAAACAAAATCGATGGGGCGAGTGGAAGTTGAGAATGAATTGGATGTTGCATATCAAAATGAAATATCAAGTGTTCATCAAGTAGTGGATGCTGAGTTAGAAATGAATTTGGAGCATCCTGATCACATTTTAGAAGAAGTTAATAGAGAAGAGTTAGATATGCCAACAAATATGCAGGAGGATGAGAAGGAAACTTTCGAAGAGGATGAATGGATAGATGAGGAGGAAACTTCCGAAGATAATGCATATGAATGGATAGATGATGAAGAAACTTCCGAAGAGAATGAATAACAATTTGTATGTTTAGTTGGTGGATTTTTAGCTATTCATATTTGAGTATACTTTATATTTTAGTAGTTTTAACGTTTGTTCGACATTGTGAAAGACTATTTGGATTAAGCCTTATGTTATGATAACTTTGGTTGATATATTTGTTCGACATTGTGACATTATTTTGTACTACTTTGTTTTAATCTTTATATTTATTTGATATAGATGGTAGATAAAGACAAGGGTAAATCAAAAAAATCCGATAATCCGAAAAGGAAATTTAAGGCCAATGCTATGAGAAGGCCCACTGGGGTCGTGATATCTGATGAGCCCTCTCGAGTTAATATTTCAAAAAGAGCCTCAGTTTTAACTACTCACTCGACACACCAGTCACATAATGCCTCTACTCATGTGGCTCAACAATCTGGTTATACTATATCTACACCCACTGTGGTACCTAGTTCGGGTTACCAAACATTGCAGGGCTATTCACATCTTGGTCGTGGGTCTAACATACCATCAGCTAGTGCTAGTCAGTGCAATAGTTTGAATACTAGTAGTGGATCAATTGGACTTTCCAATCTTCATATTGAATCCAATGGCTCAAAGCCTAATACTCCTACCACCCAGCACTCAGATGCACATGGTCCTCATCCAGGCGATAGAGACAATTTTTGGAGACTCGTCATCGAGCCATTAGGATACAAGTATGATTTAATTATGTTTCATCTTTCATTTATCTATTTATATTTTAATTGATTGATTATTTTTTGTTTACTCTACTTCGTCAATGAATTCGTATTTCAGCTTACGTCCGGATGTGGGTATGACAAAGATTATTTTAAAGTGCATCGGAACTCACTATAATGGTGTGTATCTTAATTGGAGTTCGATTCCACTTAACAACCAAGGGCAGATGTTCAATGAATTTAAGGTAAGAATATATATAAATTAAATTCATATCATATACATTTAAATTCTCTAGTCATTTGAACAATAAATATTTAGTAATTTTTTATTACAGAAATATTATGTATGGGCTCCCGAACACGAGGATGACGTTCAAGTGAACTTCAAGCTTAAAGCTTCAAAGTTGCTTTCTAGCACATTTTGTGATTGTCGAAGAGAAAATAGAATGCCTAAGTTTATGTTTCCGGAGCGATGGGCTTTGTTACTAAAACATTGGAGTACTGATGAAAAATTTAAAAAGAGGAGCGAGATTGGGAAGATGGCTCACGCATCAGAAAAGGGAGGCTCTTTGCACACTGGTGGAGCTATTTGTCAGGTTACTAGGAAGGAAAGAATGGTATACTTTCTTAATTTAGTAAAATATTTTTTTTCTTTTTTGATAAGTACTTTTTGGAGATAAATGAGATCAAATTCTATATATGTTATTTGCAGGAAAAAGAGTTGGGTAGGCCGGTAGCTGTACCAGAGATGTTCAAGGTTACTCACGTCTAGAAGAGTACGAACCCCACAGAAGAAGAAAGATGGATTGAGCCACGTGCTCAAGAGACATATGTAAGAACTCTATTCAAACTAATTTTTTTTTCTTTTCCTTGTATATATTACATTCTTATTCGTAGAGTTCTTTGTTTAAATTACATGATAGGTATATACGAGTATTTCAGGAATATCGTAGTACTCTACCTCTTGAGAGTCAAGACAGACCATTTACACAAGAAGAAAATGAGAATATTTGGAAATAGAGTGCTGGTGAACCGATTAGAGGTTCAGTCTACGGCTATCCAGAAAAGGCGTATTAGAAGAAGAAGTCTTGGTATTGTGGTTCATCATCCTCAAGCTTTGATGGTGGGGATAGAGAGACAATATCTGCAATGGAGAATAAGATAGTTTATCTCAATGTCGAGCTTGCTACTGTAGCCGAAAGAGAGAAGAAAGAGAGAAGAAGAGAGAGGAGGAGATTGCGGCAGCAAATGAGGTAGAGAACAAGAGGTATGCAGCGCTTCAGGCCCAACTAACTTTTCTTTTTGAATCAGGAAATATTCTTCCTCCATGTCCGGCTAGCAGTGATGGATCTGATCAGAAGGGTGATGAGAATGATAAGTAGAGTGAGGGTGATGAAGAGTAGTTGTATCTATTTGACATTTTAGACTTCTATATTTTTAGAATTGTTTAATTTGATCGTATTTTAGTTTATTTTGAAGTTGGATGAAGTTTATTTTGAAATAGTTTGTATATATTGAAAAATATTGTGTTGTTTTGGTTGGATGAAGTTTATTTGGCTTTGGGTTGTTTTGGTTGGATGAATTTTATTTGGCTTTGGGTTGTTTTGGTTGGATGAAGTTTATTTGGCTTTGGGTTGTTTTGGTATAAATATGCAGGTGGGCAACTAAAAATTGCAGCAATTTACTGCCTGTTTTGCAGCAAAAAACCGACCTCCAGAGGTCGGAATTTCAAAAATAAAAAATAAAAATACCGACCTCCGGAGGTCGGAATTTCAACATTACAAAAATAAAAATACCGACCTCCGGAGGTCGAAATTTCAACATTACAAAAATAAAAATACCAACCTCCAGAGGTCGGAATTTCAACATTACAAAAATAAAAATACCGACCTCCGGAGGTCGAAATTTCAACATTACAAAAATAAAAATACCGACCTCCGGAGGTCGGAATTTCAAAAATACAAAAATAAAAATACCGACCTCCGGAGGTCGGAATTTCAACATTACAAAAATAAAAATACCGACCTCCGGAGGTCGGAATTTCATCATTACAAAAATAAAAATACAGACCTCCGGAGGTCGGAATTTCAACATTACAAAAATAAAAATACCGACCTCCGAAGGTCGGAATTTCAACATTACATAAATAAAAATACCGACCTCCGGAGGTCGGAATTTCAACATTACAAAAATAAAAATACCAACCTCCGAAGGTCGGAATTTCAAAAATACAAAAATAAAAATACCGACCTCCGGAGGTCGGAATTTCAACATTACAAAAATAAAAATACCGACCTCCAGAGGTCGGAATTTAAAAAAATGAATATTCCGACATAAAATAAAAACCGACCTCGAGAGGTCAATAAATACCGACCTCCAGAGGTCGGTATTGAATAGCGACCAAGCTTTTTCCAACCTAAGCTGGGATGTCGGTTTTAGGTCGGTATTCCCTGAAATACCGACCTTCGGAGGTCGGTATTCACTGTTTTTTTAGTAGTGTTTTTATATTTTTTTAAATTGAATTATAATTTAAAAATATTATCATAAATATCGATTAGTGTTACTACTTGTTAATCAAATACACAAATAAAATTATTTATATAATATTTATTAAATTTGATTTCAAATAAAAATATAAATAGCTAAATAGAAATATTAACCTAATTATTTTTCAATGATCATAATAAAACACAAAAACTATGATAATATTTCATAGGCTATGGCCTATGTAATGATTCCCTAGAAATTTTAGGAACTTTATTTTAAATAGTACATATTTTATAAACATAATTTGTATTTAAATTGTAATATTTTTAAACTTTAAACAGATTTTGAGTGTAGACTCCTGTTATTTTTAATACTCTATTTTGTTTTTATTTTTAATTAATTTTTATTTGCCCCACGGGCTGGCCTTATCCATATTTCTCAAGCCCTACAAATCGACATGCTTATTCAAGCCCAGCTAAAAAATCATTTTCTTAAATGGGCTCCAAAAATCGTAGCCCAACCCTATCAAATCACGGGTTAGGTCAGGCCGGCCTAACAGGCCTAGCCCATATTGACGGCTCTAAATAGGAGAGGTGATAGTGCTTACGTGTCAGCACCACAAAAATCAGATTTTTTTTAATTAAAAAAATGATTTTAAATCAGTTCTAGAAAATAGGGAATAAACTATAAATCTGTATTTATTATTATTTTAAAAAAAACACTCTATAAAGTAACGTATGTGGTCCTTTTTTTGTGGAAATATATTTTTAAATTTTAACCATCTTCCCACAACCTCCTCATTTAAATAAATAAATATATATATATATATATATATATATATATATATATATGTAATAAGTGGGAATATCTACTACTTAGCACATCACAAGTGTTGGATGATATGTGCTTGATAGTGTTGTACATTCTTCTTTTATGGTTGTACCTTTAAAATTTATATTATTGGACAATTTAAAACCATTAATTACCTACTACTTTATTAGCCAAAAAGTTTAACCTCATTTGGGCCCATTTATTATTTATATGTTTTCAATTTTCAATATATGTTGTCTATCTAATTCTTTTTTTCAACCTTTTGTTTTAAACTTCTGGAAACTTAATTACCTATTTATTACTCTCTCTATACACTTTTAATTGTGATGATTTCCTTTTTAGAGTCAAACTATAAGAATTTTAACTAATATTTTACAATGTGTTTTATCATCATATTCATAGGCAAAAAATTACAATTTATAGTACTTTTTGTATAGATTTTGCATATTTAATTTTTTTTTAAAAAAAATATCGAATTAATACAATCTGATTTAACTTTGAAATTAGTTATTCAAAAAGCGCAACATGACAAATACAAGTGGACGGAGAGAGTATATTTTAGCTACAAAATATATTAGAGATACAAAATTTTAAAAAATTTAATTTTTTATTGCGTTGACTCTTTAAATCTTATCATTGTCATATGAATTTGAACAAATTATATATTATTAAAAGTTACATAAAAGATGCTATAAATCACAATAATTAGCAATTAAAAATATTTTTAAATCATATAAGAAATTTGGTTGACTAATTGGAATAGAATAAGTAACATGTACTATTTGAAAATAACGTCAAAATTTCTAGAATTCACAATAAATTAACAACTGAAAATATTTATGATTATTCACGTGAATTGAAACATGAGTAACCTATATTATTCAAAACTAAAGCAAAAATACTATAAATCACAACAATTTAATAACTTCAAATATATTTTTAAGAAAACATATAAAAAATCGACTGATCTTCAAATTCCATTTATATCACATAAATTAAAACAAAAAAAATTAATATTTATTGGGCCCGTACTAGCGGCACCAAATATATATATATATATATATATATATATATATATATATATATATATGTGTCACAAATGGAAAAGTCTCAATCCAGGAACCAACATATATTATTTACAAATGACTTAAAAAGCATTAAAAATTACAATAATTACCAATTTAAAATATTTAAAAGCTATATAATACAATACGTTGACTCTCAGAATTCTATCAGGCTCACATATATTGGGACAGAAAAAATAACACATATCATTTTAAAATTACCAAAAAAGTATTATAAATAATAATAATTAACAACTTAAAATATCTGAAAGACATTTTAAAAGGGTTAATTTTGTAATTTTATCCATACCACATAAATTAGGACAAAGTGACCAGTAATATACGTTATTTGAAAGTTACATAAAAATATTATAAATCACAATAATTAATAACTTAAAACATTTTTAAAAAAAATATGAAAATTTGGATCACTCTCCAAATTTCATTTGTGTCACATAAATTGAGACAACAAAAATAACATATATTGGGTCCATTTTAATTTATTGTCTTATTTTTTATTTATTTTTTATATTTAAAAATTGCGTAAAAATACTATAAATCATGATGATTGACAATATAAAATACGTTTTGAAAAAAATACAAAAAATTTCACTGATTCTTGAAGTGAATCTATCGTAAAAATACTATAAATCATGATAATTGACAACATAAAATATTTCAAAAATGTTGTATGTGGGTAGTCTTATTATGCCTTAAATAGCGTCAAAGAAAGTACAGATTTGTGATAAAAAAACTTATCGCTTTATCCACACAAACAATCGCTTCAAAAACTCGATTATTAACCCCAAAACATATCATTTATATAGCACGGGACACATTATCTAGTATATATATATAGGAGAAGTGAAAGAGCCACATGTCAGCGTCACAAAAATTAAAAATAATTTTACATTTTACATTAAAAAAAAGATAAAATATTAAAACTGAAGAAAAATTAAAACGGTTTTACATTTAAAAAAATAAGGAAAAAATTGAAATTAAATAAATAAATAAAAGACTTCTAATCACGTTAGTCCACAATTCACTAATTTTGAAATTTTAAATTATCAACTAAATAAATAAATAAATTTAATTTTTTATTAAAGAAAAAAGTTACTGTTTTAGAAGACAAATTTGAGTTTTTTTACCTAATTAAAATTAATTATATATAATAGGATTAATTAATAAATTATTATTTAAATTGTTACAGTTATTAAAAATTTCAGATAATGGTATGAAACTTCCAAACAGTTATTTTTTTTTACGGTTTTTACTTTTAGCGGAGGAATACAATGATTCATTTCAAAAAGTGCAGCGTATCAAAAAGTTCACTCCTTTAACAATACATGCATTGTGTTATATGCAGTTTTTCCTTTTTTGTGGAATTTGAATTGAATACAACTACTCAAAAAGGTTATTCAACTTTATACTCATATCTTTTAAATTATAATAGATTGTTTATCTAAATATAGTAAGAGATTGTAGATTTATAATTCAAATAGGTGTGCTTCAATACAGTGGCGGATCCAGAATTTAAAGGTTGTGGGTGCTCACTTCCTTTAACATGAACATGTTAGCAATCACATAGTGCAAGCGTATACTAACTCAAACTCTTTAATAAAAAAAGTAAACGTATACCTTGCTTTAATGAAAATCTCAAAACCTAATTTCCCTAACCCTTTTTTTTCATTATCTAACTTTAATCAAACATCAAATCTTATTACCTTGCTTTTGTATTTTTATTTTGAAAAGAAAAAAGCTTGAAGTTTGTTGTTGGGCTGGCTGCTTTCTCTTTGAAACAAGAAGAAGAAGAATGATTTCCTCTTTTTGTTAAAAGAAAAAATCCCATAAAAGTGGGTAGTGAAAAAGGTTTTAAAACATAGAAAAGGCTAAAAATAAAAAAAGAAAGAAAAAGTTAGTCACCCTAAACTAATTAAGAATAGGAAAAGTCAAAACAAGTACAAAATTCGGAATAAAATAAGCCCTTAATTAAAAAAAAGGAAAAGTAAAAAAAAAAGTGCAAAATTCGCTGAAATTTTTTTAAAAAAGAATGGGGCTGACGGGATTCGAACCCTCGCCCTCATGCTTCACGCGCCTTATTTTTCCAAGTGTTAACCAGCGCACCCACGACTGCTAGTGTTCTATGGGTGCTTATTTTTATTTAATAACGTATTTATCATATTTTCTATATATACATACAAAATATTTTCCCGAGTCAATGGGTGCTCGAGCACCCAAAATTGACTACGTGGGTCCGCCCCTGCTTCAATAGTTTTTCAATTCATACGCCTTCCTGCAAAATATGCAAATACAACGATGGAACGTACCATATCATAAGTATCACACATCTTATTTTTAATTGAGTTGATTCTTTTAAGATAAGAAGTTGACAAATAATTTTGTATGTTCAGTGTGTCGAGTTGCAACAACCATCAGAATTGTCAATCATATGACTAAGGCAAAAGAACTTCACTGACTGCCATTACAAATCAACATATTTTTTTTTACATTTTGATTTCATTACTTAAAATATGCAACGAAATCTCGTCCACTTCCCAAAAGAGTAGATCACATTTGAACCAGGACAATCAAACAAGCATTGTTAAGGAGAAAATCAGCTTAGATTATTATATTCCATTGTACTTGACGTGATAGTCTCATAGAGAAGTTGGGTTTAGTGTTATTTTATTTTTTTGTATATTGGCTCTTATTATCGAGGCATGTACAAAGTAGTTAGTTTCAAAGAAGTTTATTTTCAAGAAAATGTGTTTCTTGATTTTATTTTATTTTAATTTTAGCAAAACATGACCTTGCACAAACCGATGATAGTATAAGTATATATATGTCCTTTGCAATGTTTATAGTCTATTCCAAATTTGGTACATACATTTTTTTCAATGTAAGAATTCAGACATTTATTTTAGTATCATTTAAAGGATAGTTTAGACACATATTTTAAGTGCATTGATTTGTTTCAACTGAACAATGATTTTAAAATATACCAATTTGAAGAACTTAATGTTATACTCTTATCAAATTTATCTAGAAACAAATTATTAGTTTTGGTTCATTATAATTGGAGCCGCAATAATTATATTGTGATTATATTTAGATTATTATTACTTTATTTTCAAAGTATGTCTACAATAATCATTAAAGTTGAGTTATATCTTTTTATTCAATTCTTCGACACTTAAATATTACACAATCAAAATATAAAGTTTTAGTTGATCGATCTTACTGTTACTTAGCATTTTATATTCATTACCCATTTAATTCTATATAGGCAATTAATGTAGATTTGATGCACTTTGCGACTTGAAATTTTATGATAATTTTTTTGTCATATCTGATCGTTGTTCATAATTATTAAGCAACATTACATTATCGTCATTAATAAATTTAATAGTATTCAAGATGTGTGTGCTGAGAAACTTTTTTTAATCATCATCACAAATACGCAACAAAACTCATTAATGGAAAGGTCTCAATTCTCATATATTTATATACTATGTTAAATGATTTTTTTCCATAAAGACAAGTGTATAATATAAATTTGAACAAAATATATAACGTAATAACTTTCTTTAATATTACCCCCACAATACGCGGGCACGTATACTAGTTATTTTAAATATAAAGCTCAATTTTAGCAAGTTTTGTTCAATGCCATTATTCGTTCTGAGGTTAAATGGTAGATTCTTTTTTTAAAAAAAAATCGGAAATTTAAAGTTGGGGTCAGTGATTTGATTCTAAGCTTGACATGTATTCTCCATTAAAATTAATAGCAAATTTATTTCAAAATATTATAAAGGGTTATATTTGGACTGAAAGTATAATGTGAATGGTATATTTGATAAAAAAAAAATAACGAAGGGTATATTTGAACAATTTCTAACAATATAGGGATATACTTGATCCTTTTCCGTCATAGCTAGTCAGCTTATTTGTAAATTACATTATCTCATTATAGATTCTTCTTGTAAGTCTCGAATAAAATATTATCGTCAATCCCATTAAATTATTGAACAGGTCTAGAATGTAAGATTATTTGTCAACAGATTATTTTAAAAGATGAGGTTAAGACTAATTTGAGACGTTGATCGTGTTAAAGTTTTCTTTAAATATATCGAAATGATTAGGAATAATAACAATTTTTTAAAATGATTATTTGGATTTAAGAAACAATTTTCAACTATGGAACAAATCCCACGTTTGGGAAGGGAAAGATTAGTGTGTTTTTGTCACCATTTTAAAGTTCTTAGGTTAATACAAAAATAAATCCAATTTGATAGAACTCAATTTTTCATTTCTTCTATTTTGATTTTATTTAGTTTGATCTATTCGATTTTCAATTTATCCAACAATAATAAAAAAAGTCAATAGAAAATGATAGAAATGCATTATATTATCATTTGACCATCATGGTCATGAATGACAGTTTTAAAGTGAAAGAATTATTGGGGAGAAATAATAAAATAGAATACGACTCAACTTCATATTACAGAAGACATGACTTTAGATAGTAAGGTGTGGAGGACACGTCTTAGGTAGAAGGTTAGTTGGTGTCACGATCCAGACCGTACGCACCCACACAAATCCTCCAGTGGAAGAACCATTACTACAACCCAAACAAACAAATTTTATGAAAACTAAGGCATTTTAAGATATGGAAATAGATTTAAATAACAATAAAAATGGAGTCCCCATAAACTCCAAGGGCTTAAACAATTAACTAAACAAACTAATGCGGAAGATCAACCCCTAGAACCTGAAAGTCATTGTACCAAAACTCTACCAACGACAAGTCTAAGAACAAGGGGTACAACCCCGAAACTAACAACGCCTTAAACAAATAGTCTGAGTCCGAAAAGAGTGGACTTAAACAAGAAAGATCCATGGTAGCTCGAAAGAACTGGCTCACCCTTGAATCCGGTCACGCTCGATAGTCACCTAGCTGAGGTCTATCAATAGCCACTTGCTCAACAAAGAAAGAGCCAATGCAGTATCAATACACAACCACAATGTACTGATAGGATCACGCGGCTATCCCAATAAGTGAAACACATGCAAGTAACCACAACATTATAAAACAAGCATATACCGAACATATACAATATTAGTCATCATTTCAAGATCAATGTAGCATCCCACATTCTCAATAATACACATTGGTCATCAATTTAGAGCAACATACGGTCTTCCAATATCAATCATCATTAGATATGAACGTAATCATTACAAGTAGATACACAACACAATTCAACGGTCTTCTCATGGAACCCAATTCAATGGTGCTCAGATGGAACCCACACCCAACTATTAGCATACCGAAACGTGGTACCCGATCCAATGTTTATGCCGACCGATCCCATATTTATGTCGGAACGTGGCAACCAATCCCAGTTAGTGTGTCGGATAGTGACACCTGCTCATTCAACAAACCACAATCACAATCACAATGTATATTCTCACAATCATACAACAAGAGATGATTCATGGCATACAATTATTCAATTATCCTCATTTACGATTAGGGTGATCAATAATGCAACATTCGCATACATACATGCATTATAATGAAGCAATTACAAACATATATCACACCAACATAAAATCACAAACATCACCTACATCGAATCAAAGCTTGAATCCCCTAAGACACTTGAATCTTCCCTTTCCGGATTCTTTCCGCTTGTTCTAGGTCTACAATAATTAATATACGCAAGGATCAACAATCAAGGATCTAATTATCCGGATTATAACAAACCCAATAACCCTAGACGAAACCCAAGATCATAATACCCAATTTAGGGCTTTTTTCCACCATTAGTTTCAGATTAACCCTTCCCCAACAATAATTACCCACGAATTTACATTCTACAGATCAAAAAATGGATTCGGGGAGTGAAAACCTTACCTTTAGCCTCAAGAATGGTGGAAAACTATCAAGAAAACCCCTGGGGTCGTTCCTTAGCTCTCAAAGTCGAAAAGTGCAGAATAAAATGTTTTTGGGGTTTATTTACAACCTTAAGTCGCGTCGGACCCGCCACAGTGGCCCCACCCTGGCGGGATAAATCCTGCCCTATCCTAGTATGTTATATATCGTGTCTTTATTACACTATTTTATTGTAATTGTTGCTTCCTTCGGATAGACTTTGCATTGTTTCCTTGTGACTCGCTATATTTTCTTCTTTGTATCTAGAACTGTTGCATCTGAGCCGAAGATCTTTCGGAAGCAACCACTCTTCATCCACGAGGTTAAAACGAGAGTCATTATTCTAAAATATTATTATGTTATTAAAATAAGATTAAATATATAAATAAAATGGATTCAAAACCTCAAGACTTTAAGTTTGAATTTTGTTTGTTTACTTTTCAGATCTTATAATAATTAATAACCTATTGATGGTATCATTAGAAAGTCAATTCAAGGTGTCTTCTTTAATAATGATGAAACCTTCTGAAATAACATATATTTGATTATGTTAAATATTTTTTAAATTGTTAATAAATAAAATTTGATTATTCATAAAAAAGGGGATATAATAATTTAGAATAAAATGACTATATTTGGATAGTTTTTATTACTACATTTTAAAATAGCTACTGAATCGGATTGAAATTCATAAAATAAGTGTGATCAAGTAACTTTGGACAAAATAAGTGTATATATGAATATTATTCTATTTACTAATTTTTGACTTTAAATTTAGTAACAAGGAAAGAAAAAGAAAAATAATCAAATTTCCTTTTACTTTTTTTCCTATTTTAGCCGGTCTTTGATGTCCACCAAACTAACGGCTAAGATCACCTTTCCTTGAATCATGTGGTATATCTAAACAAACGTACAATATTATTTTCTATAGACCACATTGTATAGGATCACTCATTTCACTAGTATAAAACCTGTTGAGCTTTCTCTTTCTCTCATTCATCAAATTTTAGTTTTTCTTATATTGGTTGAATATAGAAAATAACTCAATTTTTTTATGCTTTGTTTGGCTTTCTCTCCATAACTAGTTTTCATGTTGTGAGTAAGATACCTATTTTCTTTGTTTTTTTTTTTCTAATTTGACTAAGTCTAAACTGAATTTCTTGTATAGTTTGTTTTCTAATTATTTCTTCTTCTTTTTTGGCTTTGCTTTTCAAGTGAGAGATTTTAGCATTGGAGATTTCAGCAAACGGAGGACTACATTTGAAATACTTCAAAATGGTAAGATCTTTCGATTTGAGTTATATCAGTATTTGTAAAAAAAAAAAAAAATTAAGTACTGTAAGACTATTCTTTTTATGTCTCTCGTGTTCTAGATCTATGGTAAAATTGATAGTCAATATCTCACGTGTTCTAGATCTATGGTAAAATTGATAGTCAATCTTTCTTGCTTTGATTGTTTCTTTTTTCAATCTCTACCACGTGCTTTAATTTTTTTTAATTTTTTTTTTCTTAGTGGTATAAGATTAATGTTTTTCATTTTGAGGAATTGTTGTGATTCATGCCGTATATAATTAATTGAGAGTCAATTGTTCGAACCAAAAGTTGTTATACTGATACTTTATTGATCTAGCCTTATTTATTCACCCAACTAGTAAGGGTGACTCAAACACATTATTAGCGAAAGTCAAAATCGAATGAAGGCCTAAATTTTTCTTAAAATAATCTATTCTTCTAGTTTTATAATATGCAAAATTGGTATTACTCTCTTATATTAGACTATTTCTATTACTTCTCTTTCAATTAATTTTATAGTTAATTCATTTAATTTTTGGAGCCTAAGGTCTTTCGAACAAACCCCGTCAATTAGAGCATTCTCTTTACCCTTTGTAGTTGGTTCAATATTAAACAGGATAACATTGTCCTTTGTATCTAGTCATTTGGGTTGAAAGGGCACCTTAAACTTTTCTCTAAAATTTCATACCTATTGTTTCACACTTGACAAACAAGCCATATTGTGATAAGTTTAACGAAAAACTTTCAAGAAATTCCCTTGTACTACAAAATTTCAAAAATTTGTCTTCAATATACTTTGGTCTATTCATACTCCAGCCATTAGAAAAAAAATAACATTTCTCTAGTTGAAATTAATTATTCTTCGGTGTGTCAGCCAATATGAACAGTTATCTCCCCCTCCCCCTCCTTTTATTCAAATTTTCCTTGTCCTCTTCATCAATAAGAATCCAAGGACTCTTTCAAGACAGTTGGGTTCTTCATCAGTTCTAATTTTCTATCTCTTTCTTAATAATGACTAAAGAAAGTGAATTATCACGTGAAATTCAGTTTTGCAAGATGATGTTGTTTTTTGCATAGAAAATACCTTTGATAATTCCTTCACATATTCTTAATTGTTAGATTTTTTTTTTACCGCAAGGACATCTCCATGTATACCAATTTCACTTGATAATTCCCTTGCAAGATAATGTTGTTTTTGCATAGAAAATACCTTTCATAATTCCTTCACTTATTTTTATTTGATAGAGAATTTTTTTTTACCGCAAGGACATCTCCATGCATACCAATTTCACGTGATAATTCCCTTTCATTAGACATTAAGAAGAAATGAAAAGGAAATTATTGATGATGAACCTAACTTGGAAGAGTTGGTCAAACCCCTAATTGACGATATATGATGATCAAGAAAAATTAATAAATGGGGAAAGAAGAACAACATTATATCCCCAAAATCCAAAAATTCTCCCCTTTCTATAAAATTAAATAAAACAATTATTTTTTCTGTGAAAATGAGCTCTTTGAAGATGAAATTCTTGGAGATCTACAAATACTGAAAACTGAGATTCTTAATGATTTAGATTTTGAGTTTACTGATGATAGTCGTGAAGGATTGAACGGGTAAGTTATAGAACTTACCCTTTCACCCCATTTACAACCATGATCATCAGAGCTTGAAATCCAAATCCTTTAGGATTTCACCTTTCAGTTTTTTGTGAATCTCTAAGAACTTGTACATAAGATTGCTCTTTTTTTTTCATAGAGAAAATTGTTGTTTTTGTTAATTTCATAGAAAGAGGAGAATTTTTATATTTTGGGGATGCAAAACTTTTCTTCCTTTTCGTATATAGGAAACAAACAACGGTACAAATTTAGTTTAAAAGTGACCAATATCACTTGTAATTTCTAAGAAGCAACCCCTTTAATAATGATGAAACCTAATGAAATATCAACATACATTTGATTATGTTAAATTATCAATAAATAAAAATTTGAATTCTCATAAATAAGGGGATATAGTAATTTAGAATAAAATGACCATATATGGATAGTTTTTTATTACTACATCTTCAAACTATTAGTGAATTGAATTTAAATTCTTAAAATAAGTGTGATCAAGTAACTTTGGACAAAATAAGTATATATAAGTATATTTTTCTATTTACAAATCTTTGACTTTAAATTTAGTAATAAAGGAAACAAAAAGAAAAATAATCAAATTTCTTTTTACTTTTTTCCCTATTTTAGCCGGTCTTTGATGTCCACCAAATTAACAGCTAAGATCATCTTTCCTTGAATCATGTGGCATATCTTGACAAGCGTACAATATTATTTTCTATAGACCACATTTTATAAGATCACTCATCCCACTAGTATAAAACCTGTTGAGCTTTCTCTTTCTCTCATTCATCAAATTTATTTTTTCTTATATTGGTTGAATCTAGAAAGTAATTCAATTTTTTTATGCTTTTTTGGCTCTCTTCATAACTAGTTTTCATGTTGTAAGTAAGATACGTTTTTTCTTTATTTATTTTTTCTGATTTGATTAAGTCTAAACTGAATTTATTGTATAGTTTGTTTTCTAATTATTTCTTTTTCTTTTTCAGCTTTGCTTTTCAAGTGAGAGATTTTGGCATTAGAGATTTTAGCAAACGGAGGACTACATTTGAAATACTTCAAAATGGTAAGATTTTTTTATTTGAGTTATATCAATATTTGTAAAAAAAAAAATAATTAAATATTGTAGGACTATTCTTTTTATGTCTCTCGTGTTCTAGACCTATGGTAAAATTGATAGTCAATATCTTTAGTGTTCTAGATCTATGATAAAATTGACGGTCAATCTTTCTTGCTTTGATTGTTTCTTTTTTCAATCTCTACCACGTGCTTTTATTTTTTAAATTTATTTTCGTTTTTCTTAGTGGTATAAGATTAATGTTTTTCATTTTGAGGAATTGTTGTGATTCATGCCATATATAATTAATTGAGAGTCAATTGTTCGAACCAAAAGTTGTTATACTGATACTTTATTGATCTCGTCTTATTTATTCATCAAATTAGTAAGGATGACTCAAACACATTATTAGCGAAAGTCAAAAGCGAATGAAGGGCTAATTTTTTCTTAAAATAATCTATTGTTATAGTTTTATAATATGAAAAATTGTTATTACTTTCTTATTTTAGACTATTTCTACTACTTCTTTTTCTATTAATTCTATAGTCAATTCATTTAATTTTCTTGAGATATATAACTGCATATATGTCATTCTAGTTTTAGTAATTCTTTCCTCTTATATGAAAATTTTATTTTTTTTCCACAAAGTACTCAAATTTTCATTTTAAAACATTTCTATAAACTATTATTGCTAAAAAAAAATAGGGTCCCTCAATTTTGGAGCCTAAGGTCTTACGAACAAACCCCGTCAATTAGAGCATTCTCTTTACCCTTTGTAGCTGGTTCAATATTAAACAGGATAACTTTGTCATTTGTATCTAGTCGTTTGGGTTAAAAGAGCACCCTAAACTTTTTCTTCTAAAATTTCATACCAATTGTTTGAAATGACAAGCAGGGCATATTGTGATAAGTTTAACGAAAAACTTTCAAGAAATTCCCTTGTACTACAAAATTGCTCAAATTTGTGTTCATTATACTTTGGTCTATTCATACTCCAGCCATTAGAAAAAAAAAATTAACATTTCTCTAGTTGAAATTAATTATTCTTCGGTGTGTCAAGCAATATGAACAATTATCTCCCACCCCCCACCCCCTTTTTATTCAAATTTTCCTTGTCCTCTTTATCAATAGGAATTCAACAACTCTTCCAAAACAGTTGGGCTCTTCATCAGTTCTCACTTTCTATTTCACTCTATTAATGACTAAAGAAAGTGAAATATCACGTGAAATTCAGTTTTGCAAGATGATGCTATTTTTTCAAAGAAAATACCTTTGGTAATTCCTTCATATATTCTTAATTGATAGAGAATTGTTTTTTATCGCAAGGACATATATGTATACCAATTTCACGTGATAATATCCTTGCAAGATAATGTTGTTTTTGCATAGAAAATAAATTTGATAATTCCTTCACTTATTCTTAATTGACAGAGAAAGTTTTTTTTTACTGCAAGGACATCTCCATGCATACCAATTTCACGTGATAATTCCCTTTCATTAAACATTAAGAAGAAATGAAAAGGAAATTATTGATGATGAACCTAACTTGGAAGAGTTGGTCAAACCCCTAATTGACGATGATGATCAAGAAAAATTAATAAATGGGGAAAGAAGAACAACATTGTATCCCCAAAATCCAAAAACTTCCCCCTTTCTATAAAATTAAATAAAACAATAATTTTTTTCAGTGAAAAATGAGCTCTTTGAAGCCGAAATTCTTTGAGATATACAAATACTGAAAATTGAGATTCTTAATGATCTAGATTTTGAGTTTACTGATGATAGTCGTGAAGGATTGAACAGGTAAGTTATTGAACTTACCCTTTCACCCCATTACAACCATGATCATTAGAACTTGAAATCTAAATCCTTCAGAATCTCATCTTTCAATTTTTTGTGAATCTCCAAGAACTTGGACTTAAGATTACTCATTTTTTCATAGAGAAATTAGTTGTTTTTGTTAATTTCATAGAAAGAGGAAAATTTTTAGATTTTGGGGATACAATACTTTTCTTCCTTTTCGTATATAGGAAACAAACAACGGTTTATATTTAGTATAAAAGTGACCAATATCACTTATAATTTATGAGAAGCTGTAACACCCCGACTTTTCAAAACGTCTAAATTAACTCGTATATTCGTGGAAAGACAAGGAGGGTGAGTAATAAATTAAGAATGATGTAGTATGTCCTATTTTAAGTGTTCAGGTGTTGCATTTCAAGTTAGGTAAGTGACAAAATAAAAGTTGGCGGAAGTTATCGTAATTTCCTTCTTAAAGATTTCTCTGAAATTTGGGTCAAATGTCTTGGAGGTTTTCTCCCAATCTATAAAGAGTTATGGGGCCCACAAACTATTGAATCGAAGGTCTACGAGTCTAGTTTCCAACGCATCAAACC
Source organism: Solanum verrucosum (assembly GCF_900185275.1). Taxonomy (NCBI): domain Eukaryota; kingdom Viridiplantae; phylum Streptophyta; class Magnoliopsida; order Solanales; family Solanaceae; genus Solanum; species Solanum verrucosum. The sequence goes on from NW_026019988.1 coordinate 4,540,832, forward strand.
GTTCATTCATACGACTTCAGAATAGAGAGATATTCGCATTTTCGTGGGACTGCACAAGCAGGCGCGTGAGGTGGGGCCCTAGGTCGGTGGAAAGTGTATATATCTTCTTCTTCGCGTTTTTTCTTCATTTTTAAGCTAATTATACAGAGAAAACATAGAAACCCATTTTTAGGATCAAGTAAAATATTGATTTTCTCGACGTAAGTTCTTGACGAAAGTTGTTCTACGCGTTGGGCTCATCATCGTGGTATAATTTGTTTTATCGATTGCGTAGCATATCACATTTTAATGTTGGGACAGCAGGGGTTTGAATATATTTAAAGGTTTTGAGGTGAATTACGAAGCTAAGATCGAGTATCGAGGGAGTTACGAGTTAAAGTCTTTAGGCGACGTGAATTTAGCGAAAAAGGTATGTTAAGGCTATTCTCTTCCTATGGCATGTTCCTTAAAGCTTAGGAGCAATGTAATTGAGATGTTATCGTTGTTATACTTGTAGCCATCATTGTTGATTGTTGGTTGCTCTAGTGCGTATAATCCTCTCTTATCGGGATTCTTATTCAGTAGTAACATTCGTATGTTGGACACGACTTAGAGGCTAATTGTATAAGTTGCCTATAACTAAATTGCTCACTTTTAGCTGTTGGATTGTTATTGTTGCCTTTGGGCTATTGTTGTTAACTGCAGGAATGTGATCTATGCCTAGCAGGGTTATGTTCTGCCTACAGGGCTGTATGGATGCCTAAAAGGGCTATGAGTTGCCTACGGGGCTATATTGATGCCTAGAAGGGCTATGAGTTGCCTACGGGGCTATATTGATGCCTAGAAGGGTTATGAGTTGCCTACGGGGCTATATTGATGCCTAGAAGGGTTATGAGTTGCCTACAGGGATATATATTGAAGCCTAAGAAGGTTATGTACTCCCTACATGGCCATGTTGTTGCCTAAGAGGGCTATGAGATGTCTATAAGCTATGTTGATGCCTAAGAAGGCTATGTGACTGCCTGCGGGGCTAGGAGACTACCGATAGGGGTATACAGGCTGATTGGCACCTTTCGGGCTTATGGGGGCCTGAGTAGGTGGTCTTGTGTGCTGTTTGTACCTACCGAGCTTATGGGGGCTTGGTTAGGTTGTTGTTTTATTATTTTTGATAAATTTAGATTTAGAAGCAGGTCAGTATAATTATCTTATCCTTAATTTATTTATCAGATTATTCCAGTATATCAGGATACCTCATCATAGTCTATTGCCTTTCATACTCTGTACATTATTTTGTACTGACGCCCCATTGCCTTGGGGCGCTGCATTCATGCATGCAGGTCCTGACAGACGACCGAGTAGACCTCCTTATCAGCAGGATTGACTTTTATCCGGTTGGTCAGCCCCTTTCCTCCGGAGCTGCCAGAGTTGGGAGGTTTGTTAACTTTTGTTGTATATATTCTCATGGGTAGGCTGGGGCCCTGTCCCACCAATCTTTACTACTCTTAGAGGCTTGCAGACTAGTGTGTGGGGTTTATAGCTACGTTATGGCCATGCTGGCCTATGTTGTTGGTTTGCTGAAGCTTGTGAGCTGTTTGATGTATTGTACTGATATTTACCTATTTTTAGTTTTGGTATAGATATCATGGTGGCATCGACGGCCCAATCAGGACTTCTGTGCTAGTTGGATATTTCTTTATATGAACTCTTGGGAGTAGCTGGTTCTTTTGTAGATCTGTTGACAGGGGCCTTGCCGGCCGAGGGCTTAGTTTTAAGCCGAGATATACTTGTTTGTTTTCTTAATTGCATGTGACTGCCATGCGCTAATAGCAAATGGTTCAGCAGGGTCGGCTCGGGCCTGAGTTTTGGCTTTAGGAGTCAGTTGCGCCCTTTGAGTTTGGGGCGTGACAGAAGCAACCCCTTTAATAATGATGAAACCTTCAGAAATATCAACATATACTTGATTATGTTAAATTATCAATAAATAAAATTTGAATTCTCATAAATAAGGGGATATAGTAATTTAGAATAAAATGACCATATATGGATAGTTTTTTATTACTACTTCTTCAAACTATTAGTGAATTGAATTTAAATTCTTAAAATAAGTGTGATCAAGTAACTTTGGACAAAATAAGTATATATATGAATATTTTTCTATTTACTGATCTTTGACTTTAAATTTAGTAACAAAGGAAATAAAAAGAAAAATAATCTAATTTCTTTTTTCTTTTTTTCCTATTTTAGCCAGTCTTTGATGTCCATCAAACTAACGGCTAAGATCACCTTTCCTTGAATCATGTGACATCTCTAGACAAGCGTACAATATTATTTTCTATAGACCACATTGTATAGGATCACTCATTCCACTAGTATAAAACCTATTGAGCTTTCTCTTTCTCTCATTTAACAAATTTATTTTTTCCTATATTTGTTGAATCTAGAAAGTAACTCAATTTTTTGTGCTTTTTTGGCTTCTCTCCATAGCTAGTTTTCATGTTGTGAGCACCTTAAACTTTTTCTTCTAAAATGTGATACCAATTGTTTCACACTTGACAAACAAGGCATATTGTGATAAGTTTAACGAAAAACTTTCAAGAAATTTCCTTGTACTACAAAATTGCTCTAATTTATCTTCATTATACTTTGGTCTATTCATACTTCAGATATTAAAAAAATTAATATTTCTCTAGTTGAAATTAATTATTCTTCGGTGTGTCAACCAATATGAACAATTATCTCCCCCCCCCCCCCCTCCCCCTTTTTATTCAATTTTCCTTGTCCTCTTCATTAATAGGAATCCAACAACTCTTCCTAGACAGTTGGGCTCTTTATCGATTTTCGTTTTCTATCTCTTTCTTATTAATGACTAAAGAAAGTGAATTATCACGTGAAATTCAGTTTGCAAGATGATGTTAGTTTTGCATAGAAAATACCTTTGATAATTCCTTCACATATTCTTAATTGATAGATATATTTTTTTTACCGCAAGGACATCTCCATGTATACCAATTTCACGTGATTTCCTTTCATTAGACATTACGAAGAAATGAAAAGGAAATTATGATGATGAACCTAACTTGGAAGAGTTGGTCAAAATCCTAATTGACGATGATGATAAAGAAAAATTAATATATGGGAAAAGAAGAACAACATTGTATCCTCGAAATCCAATAAATTTCCCCTTTCTATAATATCAACAAAAACAATAATTTTTTTCCAGCGAAAAATGAGCTCTTTGAAGTTGAAGTTCTTGGAGATTGCAAATAGAAAACTGAGCTTCTTAATGATCTAGATTTCGAATTTACAAATGATGATCGTGAAGGATCAAATGGGTAAGTTATAGAACTTACCCTTTAACCCCATTCACAACCGTGATCATCAGAACTTGAAATCCAGATCCTTCAAAAGCTCAGATTTCAGCTTTTTGTGAACCTCCAAGAACTCTGACTTAAAATTGCTCATTTTTCTATAGAGAAAATTGTTGTTTTTGTTAATTTCATAGAAAGAGGAGAATTTTTGAATTTTGGGGATGCAATACTTTTCTTCCTTTTCATATATAGGAAACAAACAACGGTACAAAAAGATGAAACCTTCTAAATCTCAACATATATTTGATTATGTTAAATATTTTTTAAATTGTCAATAAATAAAATTTGAATTCTCATAAATAAGGGGATATAGTAATTTAGAATAAAATGAACATATATGGATATTTTTTATTACTACATCTTTAAATTGTTTCTGAATTGAATTTAAATTCTCAAAATAAGTGTGATCAAGTAACTTTGGACAAAATAAGTATATATATATATTTACTAATCATTGACTTTAAATTTAGTAACAAAGGAATGAAAAGAAGAATAATCAAATTTCTTTTTACCCTTTTTTCTATTTTAGCCGACCTTTAGTGTCCACTAAACTAACGGCTAAGATCATCTTTCCTTGGGTCATGTGGTATATCTAGACAAGCGTACAATATTATTTTCTATAGACCACATTGTATAGGATCATTCATCCCACTAGTATAAAACATGTTGAGCTTTCTCTTTCTCTCACTCATCAAATTTTAGTTTTTCTTATATTGGTTGAATCTAGAAAGTAACTTCATTTCGTAATGCTCTGTTTGGCTTCCTCTCTTATAACTAGTTTTCATGTTGTGAGTAACATACCTTATTTCTTGGTTTTTTTTTCTCATTTGATTAAGTCTAAACTGAATTTCTTGTCTAGTTTGTTTTCTAATTATTTCTTCTCTTTTTTGGCTTTGCTTTTCAAGTGAGAGATTTTAGCATTAGAGATCTTAGCAAACGGAGGACTACATTTGAAATACTTCAAAATGGTAAGATTTTTTTATTTGAATTATATCAATATTTGTAAGAAAATAAATATTGTAAGACTATTTTTTTTAAGTCTCTTGTGTTCTAGATCTATGGTAAAATTGACAGTCAATCTTTCCTGCTATTTTGTTTTCTTTTTTCTTAGTGGTATAGTATTAATGTTGTTCATTTTGAGGAATTGTTGTGATTCATGTCATATATAATTAATTGATAGTCAATACTTCGGACCAAAATATGCTATATTGATACTTTATTGATCTCGTCTTATTTATTAACCCAAATAGTAAGGATGACTCAAACACATTATTAGAAAAAGTCAAAATCGAATGATGACCTAATTATTTCTTAAAACAATCTTTTCTTCTAGCTCTATAAGATGCAAAATTGCAATTAACTTTTTTTTATATTAGAATTTTTCTAATACTTCTTTTTCAATTAATTTTATAGTCAATTTAATTTTCTTACGATATATTACTACAGATATGTCATACTTGTTTTAGTAATTCTTTCCTCTTATATGAAAATTTTATTTTTTACACGAATGGTACTCAATTTTTCATTTTACAATATTTCTATAACCTATTATTGCAAAAAAAAATGGGGTCCCTCAATTTTTGGAGCCTAAGGTTTTTCGAACAATCCCCGTCAATTAGAGCATTCTCTTTACCCTTTGTAGGTGGTTCAATATTAAACAGGATAACTTTGTCATTTGTATCTTCGATGTGTCGATCAATATCTCCCCCCCCCCCCCCCCCCCTTTTATTCAAATTTTCCTTGTCCTCTTCATCGGTAGGAATCCAACAACTCTTCCAAGACAGTTGGGCTCTTTATCAGTTCTCGGTTTCTATCTCTTTCTTCTTAATGACTAAAGAAAGTGAATTATCACGTGAAATCCAGTTTGCAAGATGATGTTGTTTTTCATAGAAAATACCTTCAATAATCCTTCACTTATTCTTAATTGACAGAGGAATTTTTTTTACCGCAACGACATCTCCATGCATAACAATTTCACATGATAATTCCCTTTCATTAGACACTAAGAAGAAATGAAAAGGAATTATTGATGATGAACCTAACTTGGAAGAGTTGGTCGAAACCCTAATTGACGATGATGATAAAGAAAAACTAATAAATGGGGAAAGAAGAAGAACATTGCATCCCAAAATCCAAAAATTATCCCCTTTCTATAAAATAACAAAAATAACAAAAAAAAATCTGTGAAAAATGATCTATCTAAATGACGTATCTGAAGCCAAATTCTTAGAGATTAGAAATACTGAAAATTGAGCTTCTTAATGATCTAAATTTCGAGTTTAGTGATGATGGTCGTGAATGGATCGAACAGGTAAGTTCTATAGAACTTGAAGTCCAGATCCTTCAGAAGCTCAAATTTCAGTACTTTGTAAACCTTCAAGAACTTGGACTTAAGATTGCTCATTTTTTTCATAGAAAAAATTGTTGTTTTTGTTAATTTTTTGAGAAAGAGGAGAATTTTTGGATTATGGGGATGCCATACTTTTCTTCCTTTTCATATATAGGAAACAAATAACAATACATATAAGTTGAAAAGTGAGGAAGATCACTTGTAATTTATGAGAAGCAGCCCCCTTTTTTATTGCAAGTACATAATTTAGTATTGTTGGTGAATCAAATCAATAAGTGAATTATGTATCACTGCCATAGTACTTCATTATGGAGAAATAGATTATTTTAAAGTTAGTCATCAATCAACTAATTGTGGAAATATAATAAAGAAGTACAATAAATTCTATGTAGAGCTTACCTACTTAACATCACTCACTTTGTTACTCGCTAGTCATATTACATTTTGTGATTTGCTTAGGATGTTACATTATGTTGATGTTTTTACTATTTCTTTTACTTAATGATAGGTAATGATTTCGTTATTGTTTGTGATGTTTGCTTTGCATTTGTATGTTATTTTTAATATTGCATTGGTATGAGCTACTCCAACCTTGGAGGTAGGGATAATGTCTATATACACTCTAACTCTCCCAAAACCCCACCTTTCATTGCTCCACTAATTCTAACCAACTTTTAAGCCAGAGAGAGTGGTGAATGGTGATAATGACTAACCAACTTTCCATTGTTTCACTAATTCTGCCTTGCTCAATCTTCAACATTCACACATTATATGTTGTATCACCCATTGGAATAGCTCTATGTGAAGTGAATCTGAATTAATAGGTGTAAAGAAAAAATTTGTGCATTTGATTCATACTTGGGGGTCGTTTGGTAGGGGGAGTATTAGAAGAAATAATCCATATAATATTTATGGTATTATTTAATACTATGTTTTGTAGGAATTTTAATGAAATAAACTTGAAACAAGTTCTCAAAACAATCTATTCAAGCACTTGAAAGCAACATATATTTCTAGTTGTGATTATTACTTTTCACCAAAAGTACTTGTTTGCTTAAAAATTCCATTGGTGCTTAGATTCTAGGAATGCCAAAAATATGCAAAATGCACATACAAATGTTAGTGAGGGACATCATTAGCCTGAATTTAGACAGGTAAAATGAGTTAACAGTGGGTTGGACAGATTATATTTTCACGAGTTAATTTTATCATATCTAATGTAACCGAGGTAACAACAGACTTACGAGAATGTCATTTATGGACATCAATGTAACTGAGTAGCAAGCACAGATGATTTGTGAGATGACATAAACATTTTTTGGTAAAATTAGTGGCTCAAGTGTACTAATTTACCTCATTCTAACATTGTTATACAACATTATGCATCTTCACATACCAAAACTTAAGTACTCCAAAAGACCAAATTTGTAACACATTTATACAGGCAGAAAATGATGCTGAAATCATCTCTATGGCCTCCATGTAAGAAAAATATACAGCAGAAAAGTGGAGGGGGATTTTGGCACGAAAAAAATGAACAGCACTCGACTCGACTACAACACACTACACACGCAACACAACCCGAAAGGAAGAAAGAATACAGAAGAAAATGAAGAATCTCGGCCTGATCAAAGCTATGGCTACTCATTCCACTCTATAATTAACAAATCAATATACCATCAGGAGACGGAGCATAATCCTGATCTACACAACCGGCCAGCCTCCAAAAGAATATGGTTCTAGTCCTGACATCCTATCATCCTCGATATCAATTTGAACAACGCATCAGTCTAATTACATACGAAGTTTCACTGCCCAAACGTGATAATCAACTGCAAACAAAGTGTTAGAAATCCTCATCATTCTGTCTTTGCTTGATCTTTCCAGTTTGAAGCTGGCATTTTACACAAAGGATTTGGACATTTGAATCTGCTACCATTCCCAGCTTCATTGACAATGAGAAGTATCTTCAGTTGCATTGCTTCTGTTTTTAAACAAGTCTATGCTGACGCAATCCCTTCCCAAAGTGAGGCTGCATCAGGCGGACATACAAACCATTTTTTGACATCAGTGTATCATGGGTACCTTCCTCAACAATCCTCCCTCCATTAAGTACAACTATGTTGTCAACATGCCTCATCATGGCAGCTCGGTGGGCAATTAAAATAGTTGTCTTGTTCCCCATGATTAGAGTATCAAGAGCCTCTTGTATCACTCGGCTCGACTCAGATTCAATGGAGGAGCTTGCTTCGTCCAACAACAGAATAGGTGCATTCTTCAGAACAACACGAGCTATTGCAATTCTTTGCTTCTGCCCAGGAGTCAGATCTACCCCCCTCATCCCAACATGTGTGTCATAACCATGAGGCAAACTGCTGATGAAATGATGAGCATTTGCTATTCTAGCGGCTTCTTTCATCTCAGCTTCACTAGCATTGTGCCTTGCATAGATTATGTTTTCCCTAATGGTGGTTGAAAAGATAATTGGTTCCTGCTGAACAAGTCCTAAATGGTTCCTCAACCATCGTAAATTGTATGACTTTAAATCACGGCCATCAAGTAAAACCTGACCAGCAACAGGATCATAAAACCTCTCTATTAAAGATATAATTGTGCTCTTTCCTGAGCCAGAAACACCTACCACAGCTACAGTTTGCCCTCCGTTGACTTTTAAAGTGAAATTGCTCAGTACCAGGACTTCTGGTCGAGATGGATATGAGAAATCAATGTTTTTCAACTCAATACTTCCATAGACATTTGGCGGTTTTAAGGCCGAGTTGTCATCTGGATCAATCTTTGGTGCTCGGTCAATTATTTCGAATACTGAGGTCAGAGATTTTCTTCTTTTGAGAATATATGGAGCCAACCCAAAAGGCTCAACAAGTGCAAAAGATGCAAATGAGAACACCATGAACGCCTTGAGCGCTGTAGTTAGATTCACGTGCTCATTCTTTACAGTGAGTGCAGTATACCAAAGGAGAAGAGCATTGCAACCAAAAAGAAGAAACTGTGAAAAGCCAAAAGCAAAACCAATTGCCACACCATGGAGGAAGCTTTTCGTAAATATCTTCTGCAGTTGCGACCTGTAGAGCTCCATTACCTTATCACCAGCACAGAATGCTACAACTGTATAGATATTTCTAACAGCATCCTCAAGGACCAACGATGCCTTCCTGTGCATCTCCTGAATACCCTTTGACAAACCAGCAAGCCACAATTTCTGCAAATTAAGTTCAGATCCAAGTGAGTGCCTGGTAGAAAGGACTACGAATATTGAGAAGTTCTTAAACTTGAGCGAAGAGATGGTAATTTGAAAAACTGATTGCCATAAACTACACTAACTTTTTAACAAGCCTTTTTGCAGGACCGGAACTCTACAAAACCAATTTTATTGTTTTATGGGAATAGGAGAGAAGAAGACAAAAAGACAATCTGGTTTCTTCAAGGAAAGTCAGCTCAGAATGTTTTAAGATAAGCTTGCTATAAAAATATGAAATACACTTTTCTGCTGTGCATGAATAAGTGACTAAGTTGTGACATTCTACAAATAAAACAAACCTGCGCAACAGCAGACACGGTAAGAACAGGAAGAGTGGCTAATGCCACGAGTGCCAACCGCCACTGAAGTAGCATCCCAATAAGAATAGCCACAATAACAGCTGAAGTATCTTGTATGAATATGGACAGGCGATTGCTGAAAGCAGCACGCACAAATGTAGCATCATTTGCCAAGCGCATTGATAGATTATCAGCACTATTCTCCTCCTCGTCAAACCACCCGACTTCATTGCGAAGCATTGCTGTTGAAGAACGACAACATCAGAAAAAAGCATCAGTATTCATGAGACAACTAATTATGATCATTATAAGTGCATATATTTACACTAGTACAAATGTAAAACAAAACAAACTATGAAAGGAACAGTTACTAATTGAAATTAGTCATTACCAGAAAACATCATCCTCCGAACTCGCTCAGTCATTTTCTCTCCCATTATACCAAAATAGAAGTGCTGCAGAAAATTGGCAAATACAGTCACTCCACCCATACAGGCAATGATGAGGCACCACCTGTCAACTTCTCGCCGTAAGTGATGCTTATCATCTGTTGTGTAATATGCTGTTACAATCAATGCAATGACATAGGCCAATAGGGGATTAAAGGAACCAAATATTGCAGCACCCGTGCTACCTAGTAGAGCATAAAGCCACTCTGCAAGGCTAAGCTCAACAAGTCTCCAGAAGGATGGTGGTTCTCGATTCTCTGTATCCTTTGTTTCTTCGGATGTATTAGGAAAGTCATCAAACTCACTGTTAGGACGACTAAAAGTTTGTGAGTGAGAACGCTCATTTTTGGGATCAGATGTCAAGAGTGGTGAGACAGGTGATTCGGGATCGGAATTGTTGGACAACTTCCGATTTGCAGATTGAACGTCAATCTTAGGAAGCTCTGGCAGTCTCATCTCAAAGCTATCCTGCCTTCTTATTGATGGTTCTTTATCAGCTGAATCCAAGGGCATACCATTCTCAACCATTTGCTCCGGTGGCGGGCTACGGTTGTGGGGAGATTCTTGAGAACTAAATGTAACATCTGCTGGCCAAAATGCATGGGCACCAGAAACCCTTTGAAGAGATGGAGATTTCATCATCTTTGGAGAAGAAGGTTCTTGGAAGCTATGACTAGCTGAAGAATCTTTTTCAACTTGAAACACCGCAGTCCCCTTGTGGTTTCTCATTGGCATCCTGAATGATGTGAGCGAAAGCATGTAACTAAGTATCAGTAATTAATCTAAAACCAGAAAACAAACTACAAGGATAATTTTTGGGAAAAACGGGGACTCATTTATCACCAAGTAACCTTGTAATGCAAAGCTATAGCAAACACTTGTAACACAATAATCATCCAAGTGCTCAGTCGAGTCATGTACCGCACCTGCGAGGGAGTTTTGCTGCTTCTTCACATTTAAGAAGCTCGGCATAGAGGCCATCCAGTGCTATCAGTTCATCATGTGTTCCCATTTCAACTAATTGGCCTTCCTCCATCACGGCAATGTAATCAGCATTTCGGATAAGACTAAGTCTCCTTGCTATTATTATAGTTGATCTTCCCAACATGAGGAGATCCAGCGCTCCCTGAACAGATCTCTCAGCTTCAAAATCAAGTCCACCAGTAACTTCATCAAGAAGAAGGATAGAAGGACTTGAAAGAACAGCCCTAGCAACAGAAAGTTTAATTTTTTGCTCTTCGGTCAAAGTTAGACCAGTCCTACCCACCTACAAGAAATATTAAGTAGGAAAAGTTAAGCATCAGAAAAGGCAAAACAGTTGAACATATGAAAGAACTGTGACAACTGCAAGATACCTGAGTCTCATATCCTCCCTCCAGTGAGCTAATAAACGTATGGGCATGTGCTATTTTCGCAGCTTCTTCAATTTGATCTGAAGAAGCATCTCGTCCATAAGCAATGTTATCTCTGATGCTCAGACTTAGCAAGGCAGGTTCCTGGGTGACTAAGCCAATTCGGCTTCTCAGCCATTCCAGCTTCAGGTTTTTAATGTTTTCCCCATCTAACAGGACTTCCCCTGCAAGTAATATATCAGTAGAATATCATATTGTTAGCGTGCTTGAAGGAATATGCAACCCACGGAAGAGAACTTAAATGGTAATATTACCTAATGTAGGATCGTAAAACCGCTCCATAAGTGGTATAATACTACTTTTGCCGGAACCATTTCTGCCAACAAGGGCTACAGCCTTTTTAGCAGGTACAGTGAGATAAAATCCACTCAAGATAGGAATTTCAGGGCGAGAGAGGTAGCTGAAATATACATTTCGGAACTCAATGTTTCCTTGCACAGAAGGAAGGGTGGTTCCTTCATTATTAGCAACGGAGGACGAACGACTGATCATCTCAAATAGCCTATAAGCTGCAATTCTCCCTTGTTCAAAAGAGTAAAAGTTTGTTGCTGCTTGATTCAGCCCACTGTATCAATAAAGGAATTGGTGGATTGCATTACTTTAGTACGACATATGAGGGAGGAGGGTAAGATGTGTGAAAGAGATACTCACAGGCCACTTAGAATTACAGCAAAAAGAGCTGTAACAACTTCACCGCCATGAGCTTTTCCATGTGTGACCAGGAATCTTCCAACCCATAGTTGCAAGGCACAGGAACAAATTGCAAGCCCGTATGTGAAGCCAAGTCCAAGTCCTTGCACAAGACTTATTAATATACCGTACCTCAGTGTAGCTTGTAGCGAGGTAGCATATGAATACTTGGCCAAAGTTTCATTTGTGAATGCATACAATGTCCTAATATAAGAAACTGCCTGCATCATATGAAAGGGAAGTTGAAGGAAACTCTCCATAGGCATTTAAATTCAGATCCAAATATCTGTAACTCTAGCTGATTCATACAGAGACCAATACATCATTCCTTGAACATCGTGAAATATGTTATGTTTACCATGTAGAAGTACATTATCTGGTAGCTGACAACTCAATTCGTCTATATATTCAGCTTCATCTATGAAGGCATAGCATGGTTGAAGAGTAAATTTTTATCAATGACAGAATCATGGCTTTGCTGTTTTATGAAGATGATGGACATTGGGAGATAACAGAAAGCAACTTAATTGAAAACCATTTTTAGTTACTTCCCACAGGAAGACTCTCTACTGGTGTGTGTGCCTACTGCTAATAAACTTCTTGACTATTCTTCTTGTACATGAATATATTCAATTCATGTATTATGGAATTACTTTGTGCACCGAGCTGCCCCCTTTTTTATGTTTACGAAATTAATGCAAGTATGTGTGTAGGATATTGTACATGTACTTGGGAAGGGGAAATTCTAGTATAAAGTTTTGAAACATGTATTAGACTTGGTAAATATTAGAAGATATCCTATAAGTACCTAGATACCTCGGGGCGGATCATAGACGGATTTCTCGGTTATCAAAAAAAAAAATAGTACCTAGATACCTTGTATTTTTTCTTATAAAGGTTAAAAAAATATACTAGACGAGCTGAGAGAAGTAAGGAAAACTACTTTCCTCCCACTTGTTTTCTAGAGAAAGTCAGTGACTTGAATGTGCTCCTCAAATTTCTCAACATTTGGCATCAGAGCCAATTCTCTTGAGAGATAAGTGGGAATATAAAAATAAAAAATAAAAACTGAAAACTGAAACCTCAAATTGAAATGAATGTGGATCAAATTAGCTATATTATAGGTATGAGGATGCTGAGCTAGAGAAGCACCAGACTAATAGAACTACAAGATTTCAAAAGTTTTAACTTTGAAGGATTATTTTGACGAGAAGGGGGACAAGAGGGTCAACCATGACAAAGTAGATGCTTATGGAGTAGCTATACGATAACGGATCTTCAGTAGAAGTATCAGATGATGTCAATGCCATGGCCCATGAGAATGATTGATAAGAAAATCCCCACTTGCATCTAGCAAGAATTGATGACGAGATATTTTAGAAGGTTTCTTTCTGTGTAGTTCAAGAACAGATAAGGATGATGATGAAGAGAATATATTGGAGATG